>NW_010310365.1:188248-209328 GCF_000700745.2 Antrostomus carolinensis | reverse complement strand
AGTATTTCAGGTGGATCTGAGACTCCATTTCCCTCTCTTCTCCCTTGCATGTTGTGAAGCAGCCAGTGAGTTGGGAAGGATCCTCTGGATGACAAGAACAGTTATTTAAAGTAATATTATTCAACTGAGCACCAAAATTTCATTGAAGACAATCTAAGTCATACCTGTGAAACTGAGTTTGCTTGTAAATGCAACCTTTGCTCTTTAGGACTGTCTAGGTCAGGCCCACATGGTTCACAATGGTTTTGTTCCTAGTCCTGCCATGAAGAGCAGGGCACAGCAGGACTACTGGCTGCATATCAATCAGGGAGCACCAGAGAAAACAACGGAAAGACATTTCTTCTCTCCCTCCCAGGTCCTGCCATGTGATCCATCCAGAATACAAAACACACCCCTGTGTCCAGGAAACTGCAACCAAAAACCACCTGGAGACATAAATACTGTGACTGCAGCACATTTAACTAGCTTGTAGATGGACAAAACAGCAACAATAGTACATGTAACTCAGGAACATTAAAGGGAATATACTACTTGCTGGAAAGATTAGTGCTGCTCTCTGTCTGCCTTATCACTGGATTCCAATGGTTGGGTGCCCACAGACCTTTCACATTACATTTTACATTGATTTTTATGACCAGTTATTACATGCAATATTCGAGCAGTCCAACTGCTCTGTCTCCTCCCTGGTGTGGTATGAAATGAAGTTCATGGCAGTGGTGTAATGGATGGCTCGGACCAACTCCAAAAGTGAGGGTTTATCAGGTAATTATTTGAGGGGAGTCAGAAAACGTGCTCTTTTATGTCTACATATAAAAACTGCATTAAGTTTGGAAAGAGCCAAAACATGTCATATCATGAGTTCCCAGTGCTTATTACCTCAGCCACATTTCTCTTTCCTCCCTTTTCCTTTCCAGAACCTGCATTTCCAGGCCTTTGCTTTTCTGGGAGAAGGCCAGCTCCAGTGTCCCATCACTCACAGCCCAAGGAGAACAGGAGTAGTTGGATGCACTGTTGTATCCCTTTCCAGTGCACACGTAGGTACTGAGCTGGATGCTGGCAAAGACATTTTAGAATGCATTTTTTGCCAGCTTTTTAGAAGCTGTCAAACTCAAAGTCTGCACAGCTCTCTTTATAACTACAATGTAGATTTCAAAATGACTAATGCTAAGGCTGCCTTAGCAGGTATTTGGTAAAGATGTGCTAATACCATGTGCACCCTGGGACCTTCCCCACAAGAAAAGTGGTTCTTGATGGTGGCTTCAAGGGGCACTGCACTCTCATCAGGAAGGCTTAGCAGGGGATGGATTTGCATGGGCCTGTACTGCACATTTGGAATTTCATAATTTTTCCTTAAAAAGACTGCATCACTAAAAAAACCCAAAGTGTTGAAACATTTGCTAAGGTGAGAGTAATGAGTTAAAAAGAAATGGGAAAATTCCCCTACTTTTCTACATGGTATTTGACTCAGACTGGAAGGAGGATCAGTGTCATTTGATTGTTATGGAGTGAATTGTGCCTTTTCTATACATCTCTTTTATAACTATCTAAGAGCTGGGCCCATTGTCTCAAAACTGCTTTGAGATGGGACAGGATGAAGCAGGCTGCGGATACATGAGCTATTAGAGCCATTAGTAATGGTGATGTTAGACAGTATCGCCTGTCGGTCTGCTTTACAGTTATAAATGTGTATCATTTAAAATACAATAAAGGGCCAGATGCTCAGCTTCTGTCTGACATCTATCCACCAGGTTCCCACTGCTGCAGCTTTAGCATAAGTCATTGTCTTTCCAGGGAAGATAAATAAAAAAAACTTGTTGTTGGTTTTGAGATCCAAGCTATGTCCATGACAGCTGGATTCACTGTCTGGTCACATCTCTGTGGGATCATGTTTGACTGTGTATATGTTGTCCTGAGACTGCAAACTGGAGTGGAACAAAATCATAAATTAAGTCTTTTAACTGCAAATCTTCCAGGAATGCTTGCTTGTTCAAAGATATAAAGTTAAAATGATTTTATTTCTAACATGTCAGGGACCAAATAATCCCTTTTCTGCCAGTCTGGACACCTTACTTCAGCAAATGCCAGTTTAACATAGGTTAAAGAAGATGAAGAGCTCTATGAATCACACTCCTTGGGTTCACGTCACCTACGTGTCTGTGTAATGCCTCTGGAGTAGCTGCTGAGCAATATCTCTGGTTTCTAATCCCCTAATTTCAGAGTTCTTTTGTGGAGATTATTGCTAAAAACTTCGTGTAATTAATATCAATTATTTAGATTTGCAGTTAAATCAGCGTCAGATATTTTTCATCTCAGAAAGTAGCATTATTCCTGTTGCTATTATTATTAATTGCTAGTCTCAGTCACCCAAACAGATGATAACAGATACAAATGTACATTCAGTTAATACCAGGACTATGCATGACACAAGCTGATAAAAGCCAGGAAATTCATGGGAATCTCATTTTCATTCTTTTTACTCTGCCTGAATCTGTCCAGTCTGACAAATCTTGTCTTTCTGTACCTTCAGTGTCCCTTTGTTGCCAGGTAGCTGGTGCGTTCAATTCAGTTTGTTGTCAAACCCCTCTGAATAAACATGCATTTAAATACTACATTTATTCACACAAATGATGCCATGCTCCTCCTCCTACTCCAGAACATTCTCAAACCTAGAGTACAACCCTCTTATCCTTTTATTTTAAAATATGATCAGCTGTGACTTCTGGATGTGAAGTGCAATCGCAGAATAGTCAATATATGTCTATGGCCATTATGTTAGGAAACACAACAACATTCTTTTCAATGTATTGCAAAACCAGGTGGATCCTACCCCATGACCTAAGTGCTAAGGGAAATATGTCACAGAAAAATGTGTGGTTTGCCCAGGAATGTGCAAGCACATGCTGGCAGCCCTGGGAGTCGAGCTAATGTCTCTCAAACCCAATCATGTTCAGTTCTCAGATCTAAATTCTTCCATGTTTTACCAGCTCTGACTATCTGGTCACAGCACTCGGCTTTCCCTCCTACAATACCTGATATCAGATGGCTCAAGGTGCTGTCAAAAATTAACCCTGGAAGATGTGACAATGTATTTGAGACTGGGAAGCTAGAGAGGGGAAAGACAATGCCTGTAAGATGGAAATGAGCATTTTTGACCATGCAGGTTGCCTTGGGTTAGCATGGCTATGGTGCAAGGGGGGAGGAGATGTGAATTTGCCACTGCCAGCAGATTTCTAAGGTTTGAATGCTGTCTGGGCTGCAGCTAGAGGCAAAATGAAAAAGTATTCCTGAGAGAGGAGTAGATGAGTTAGAAATACCTATATTTTGGTAAATATTTAGGTCAAAAAGGCACAGGTAGGTAGTGCAATAGTCTCATAAACTGTTGGCTTATAGCATGGCTTAATGCAAACTGTTAGGGTGCCAGATTTCATGCCAGCTGAGTTTGCTCTTTTAAAAAAAAAAAAACTTTCTACAAAATCAACCATTTACAACTGTCTGATGTAGTAGAAATTCTTTGTGGTACTGATGTTAAGAAGTTCTAGCAGCAATTTCATGGAAAAATTCTACAGTCCACTTACTCCGCAACAGAGGCAGGAATGTAATCATCTGGTGAGGAGATCAGCCTGTATCAGAAACAAGGTTTTCCCTCTATCTCTCCTACCCTCTTTTATCCAAGCTAAAAGCAGTGAAAGAGACAATATGAAGCATGTGGAATATCACAGTCCTTATATTTCTAGACTGTGTAGGAAATTGATGGTTTAATTTACAAGCACTTGATTTGACAGCCTCAACACCCTTTCAGTGCCTTATTTCACACATAGTGCAGGACTTCATTCTTTCCTCAGTGGGGCAGTATCTTAGAGTGGTTTAGTTGTTTAATGCCTAATCAGGTGTCCCAGAGTTACAGTGACTGCTGACACTCAGGTATGGGAATTCAGTTGTGGCCATAAGCATGACTGCTCCAAACCGTGGTCAACATGCACAAGCAGAAGTGGCAGGGGGACCCTGGTTTGTCTTTAGAAAGGCTCCAGGGCTGGGACAATAAGACTTATGACCTGCCTCCCTTTTTCTCCAGTCTGAATGGTACTGCCAGTCTCCAACTTTTCAGCCCAGTACATACATGCAGAAAAATTTAAGTGTTTTTATCAGAAAGTGGGGGAAAAAATTAAGAAAAAATAGAAAATCATGCCCCAGGTGATAAACTGTTTCTAATAAACCCATCATTTTGGAGGGAAAGAATTCTGCACTGTCTAAGAGAGCATCAGCAGAACAGGGCAGAGAGAATATTACCTCTAAAGGCTATGCATCATTCTCTTAAAATGTTAATGTCCAATTTCTAGCTGAACAAATAAACCTCTACAAGTTGGATGCAACCAGTACTAATGAATCAGAGCACAGACTGGGAAAATAAAGAACCAGCCTCTGACTGCAAAAAAGCATCTTTCTAAAAAAAAAAAAAAAAAGTCATTATTTAAAAATTGTTGCACTAATGTGCTGCGAACAAAGGGCCGTTAGCTTGAAAGGACCAAACAGCTTTTATTTTGGAGTGCTTTATTTGCAGCAGGATTATAAACAAGATCCTCAGGAAACCCTTCAAACAGAGCATGCGTTATTAAAAAATTCAGAAGCCTTTTTCCCATTTACTATTTCTTCAAGATGTTTTTGTTTTGTCTCCCTAATATATTTACAAGGAGTGTGCAGTCTACACGTGGTTTAACATCCAAATCAAAGACTGGATGGAGGCAGGCAGAAGCATTTCATGTTTTAGTTTTATGGTTTTCATTGAGTTCCTAGCGCCACAAAACCCATTGCAAAGATCAAGATAATGCAAGATGTGATCTCATCTATGCTCATGTTGAGTGCAATGTTGAATGAAGACTCCAGGCTATTTTCATCATCCAACCAATGAAGTTTATTATCTGTAACACATTCCTGCCTAGAAGGGCTAACCAAGGTTGTGTTAGACACTAAAGAGCCACCTGGAGTTCTTGCCCTCAGGGAGAGCTAAATTGGACAAAACCAGGGGAAGGCAGTTAGAAGGCAAAGATGAAGCAATTCGTTAAGGGATGGAGAGCAGGTCAGTGGTATAGGTGTAAGACTGCATGCATTGGGCTAGTAATAGTGTCCTGATGGCAGTACCTTTGGGCACAATGCTGGGTGTTGACATAGTGTTTTTCAGGCAGCAAAGTGCCTTTGGTTTGCTTTCCCAACTGCACATCTCCAAGAAGCTTGTATGACTGTGTCTCCCACGCTGAGGAGATACGGAGTCTTGCTTTGGGCATAATTTCTGAGCATGCTGCCTCCTCTGTGCTCCTTCCTATGTTCCAGTGCCCTGCCCATGGGTTAGCAGTACCTGCCCAAGCTGCTGGGAAACCTTGAACCAGTTCTAAAATCAGAGAATCATAGAAGCGCTTTGGTTGAAAAAGGCCTTTAAAATCATGGAATCCAACTGTTAATTAGTACTAACAAGTCCACCATGAAACCATGTCCCTAAGCACCATATCTACACATCTTTTAAATACTTCCAGGGATGGTGACTCAACCTCTTCCCTGAGCAGCCTGTTCCAATGCTGGGCAATGCTTTCAGTGATAATATCCAAACTAAACCTCCCCTGGTGCAACCTGAGGCCATTTCCTCTTGTCCTATCACTCGTTACTTGGGAGAACAGACCAACTCCCATCTTGCTACACCGTCCTTTCAGGTAATTTGTAGAGACCGAGAAGGTCTCCCCTCATCCTCCTTTTCTCCAGATTAAACAACCCCAGTTCCCTCAGCTGCTCCTCATAAGACTTGTGCTCCAGACCCTTCACCAGCTTTGCTGCCCTTCTCTGTACACGCTCCAGCACCTCAATGTCTTTCTTGAAGTGATGGACCCAAAACTGTATTCTGGCTGTGGTGCTCCCGAAAAAGATGGTGAAAACCATAGTTATAGACATAGCTGTCCTCAGGAAAGCTGATCACTGTATTTCACAAGAAATTCAACCTCACCCAAGCAAAATGTTAAATAAAAGTCAGATGAAATTGATACTGTCCTCTGAAACATTCAGATTTTCAGAATCAGCATTTTCTCATAGTAAGCTATTCCAGATCCCCTGTTGGCAGCAGACTCAGAGACATTAGCTCTTTCTGGAAAAGCTTTAAGAGTGGGATATTATTATTATTATTATTATTATCATTAATAATATGCAGAGGAAATGGAGCTGGAAAACAGAGGCAGGAAGATAGATTCTGCTACAACTTTCTATGTTCACTAGTAATATTGTTTTGGATTCACAGGATCACAAAGGAGAGGAGAATTCACCTCTACAAAATACTCTCTACCTCTCTTTGCCTCTGTGTTTCTATTTGTGAGTACATCAGGTGCACTCAGCACAGTCCTCCACTGCTTGGTAGACTCATTGACATCCTACTGATGCCTGGCACAACACCAAAACTAACTCTTTAATGCTCCTTTTGTGCTCTTTTCCATTATTTATTGCCAATTGGATAGAATACAAAGGTAGCACCAATGTGCAGGAGAGTGAGGTCTTTGGACTGAGGTGAGCTCGACAGCACTCCAATTAGCTAAGCGAGCTGGACTCGTACAGTGTGACAAAGCCATTGTCACTTGCTGGCTGCACAGAATCCTTCAAATATCTAGTTGACAAGTGCAATTTAAAAGCCTTTAGGATGGATGCTAGTGCACACAGACATGGTTTTGTGCCCATTCGGTGAGCAGTCCTATTAAGTGGCTAAGCCTGGATGGCAGAGAGAAGTGGAAATGAATAGGGCAGGATGGGTTGGTGTCTTATGGTATGAGCTGCTCTCTCAGGCATGGGCAGTGGGTTTATAGCAGGGCACAGAAAAATGGGCATAACTCTGTCTCTGAGAGTTTTCATCCCAGCTAGGGAGTCTGACTGGCCGCAGGGTTGCCGTTGCCTTCACATGCCATAAAGTCTCCAAAAGCTATCTATAAATATATTTTACTTTAGAGGGGATTATTGACACCCATAGCTGACACATATCCATTCAGGCTTGGTCCTTCGTGCATGAAATGTATTGTCTTGCCCTTTAAGGAGTTTACTGCCTCACTGACCTTTGTATTCTGCAAAGTGGCATTTTAATCTCTCACACTGCTGTGCTGCTAAGTGGTTTCTCATTTGACTTGTGCTACTCAATGGTCTTTCCATGTTGACGGGCTCTATTAAGTCACTGGGAGTTAGTCTGAAACTCTTCTAAGCTGTTATTTTCAGTAATAACACTCCTATTTGTTCCCCAGGTTTGCGGCACCCACAGGAGGTGGGAGGAGATGTGGAAGCACAAATTCTCATTAAAAGAAAAAGCAATTTTCTTTGAGAGTAAGCTACCTCAAGGCAACTGGAAAGGGACAGAGCACTGGTTCCAGGATGAGCCAAGCTGAGACTGGAAATCTTTAAATTAATCAATTCTCCTCTTGAGGAGTTTCCCAAAACGGTATTTATCACTCACAGCCTGTCGGGTAGTCCCTATGAGACTAGAGAGCATCTCAGTATTTTACAGCTGAATGCTGTAAATGTTCACTCCTATCAGCGTTATCTCTCTGTGTAGAGTTTGTAAATAAAGAAATTGTGAGTGCTCATTTTTCAGTGTTATTTTTCATGTATAAGTCTCCAGTCATGTGACTTATTTTTCTTGAAAGGAATGGGGGGGAAAAAAGGCAAGAAAGACCTTAAGAAAACTCTCCACGGAAGATAGAATATGCATTATCCACCAGACTAATCACTTTATGACAGAAAGGATGGGAACAGCCAGGTCATGTGTCTTGCATGCAGGAGCTGAAGCCACCAGTGAGCACACCCAGTGTGGAGTGAGTAACGATAGAGAGTGAATGAGCAAATGGCAAAGCTGGTCAGTCAGCCCAGGAAATTCCCTGACCCCTCTACCTGAGAAATTAAAATGAGCCTTTTCCACTGTTCTCTGTTGCCGCTTTATCCACTCTGTCACCTGCCTCAGCTCAGCATTCAGGAGCCTTGAAACACATCAGTAGGGACAGCCCTAATGGTATTTCCAGAGCCTTTTGGTGTTTTTTTTTTTTTTTTTTTTGGAAGTAACCATACCTAGAGATTGAGTAAGGAAACCCACTGACTGTGAGGCCTTTGGTGCAAGTGCCTTGCATTATTCAAGTTCTTGTTGGTTAGAGATGACTGCAAGTCTTTGTACTTTCTCTCTTTGCCCACTCATTCACCAGTTCCACCTTGTCCTTTCCCTCTATGCCCATAATAAAAGGCTGGTTTTATATGCCTGTACATCTGTAACATGATGAGGCATGGGGCTCCTGCTCTAGTGTCCTCAGGCACAGTGACAATGGTTAGTAATGATCACCCAGTTGGGACGGGAACAGGACTGCCAATTTTTCTTGCCTGAAGGCTGAACCCTCTGCATCACTTAGTTAAAATAACCAGCACTGGCAATTGCCAGTGAGATCGTTAGTGTTTGAGGAATAAGAAAATCTAATGATGAGGAAGCTGCCTGCAGATGATGCACTTTGACTCCTCCTGACTGAGCAAATGTGCAAGTGAAAGCCTGTTAGAGCCATGTAGCTCTTGTCACTGAGACAAGACATTGAGAAATAACAGGAGTGTCTGACAGTGTTGTCTTAAGGCAGCAGGCAGCCACCGGGCAATAACCGCAAAAATTGGCTGAATTCTACCCAATTCTGCTTAAAGACATTCATGGAAAACCAAGTGAGGACTAGGACAAGAACCATATTTTCCCCCTAAATGTTGTTCTCTGCATTTGGGTTTCTGCAGAATGAACTCTGTTTTGTAGTATCATCTTTATCTTCTAACTTCTCCAGAAGTTCACAACAGGGAGAACCTGCTGAGTGTCCAAAAGGACCTGATTTCTTCCAGTCGCTGAACTACACAAAGCTTCTTGGTGTGGAGAAGCCTCTCAGGCTGGAGGACACCACTGCAGCACCGTGCACAGAAACAGTCTCCAAATACACCTCTCTGGATGAGCTGTTGTTCACTATTTTCTAGCCACAATGAAATCATGTACACATACTGTAGAATAATATCAACCTGATAATGACTAGGGAGAGGATAAAAAATGTGCGCTTTATCAAAAAAAATGATCTCTTTTAACAACAAATTGTAACTAATTAGACTTTGAATGGGAAATCAAATGAAAGTGCATGAAGGCTCAATTTTCCATATAGCTGACGATCTGACCTTTTTAGGAGTGGGAAAGAAAATTATTTTTAATTAACATGACTAATCATTTCCTGTCATTTTCAGATAATTGGCTTTGTTGAAAAAATGAGCTGTTTTGGGGGGAAAGTTGGGGAGGGGAAGGTGACAGTGACAGCTCCACTGGCACATTTAACCTTTTAGATTCTTCCTGCAAAGGGAGTTTTGAATCCTTATTATTGTGGCAAAGAGGTTTTATATGGAAATTTGGTGCCCTCCCCCACTTTCCTTTCCATATGGCTCATAGAAATTCATATGTAGAGAAAAAAAAAAAAAACTTGACACACTGCTAGACTTCTTTCACTTTGAACCAGTCCTTTTTTAAAAAACGCAGAGGAGACAGTTTAGCTAATAGACTGTTTTCTGGTACATCTTAAGGTCACTCATGTGATCTAGGACACAGGGTTAAACCTTGGAGTCTTTAATAACATTTTCTGCTCAAGCTAGTTGTGAATTTGGCTTGACTGAGTGTAGGTAAATTTTATTATGACTGAACAGCAAGCAATAGAAAGTGGTCAGACCAAGTGCTGTAGAGACTGTTTTATTGTACCTGCTTGCCTGAAATGTGGAAGCAGGTAATAAAAAATCTTAGGCCATGAGATGTGACTTCAGTCTCTTTTAAGCAGCAATGCAACCTGGTGTACTGGAGGCTTTCCTAGGCAATTGGCGGAAAGTTTTAATGTACACTTCAAGGGACAAGCAGAGCAATTGGAAAGAGACCAAAGGAAAGCAGGAAGATCAAATATCTCCAAAACACGACCTGCAAGCAAAGACTGAACAGCCTGGGATTGTTCAGCTGAGAGAAGAGAAAATTCAGTGGGGAACTTAAGTTTTGAATAACATTAAAAAGGCACTTAGAAAGGCTATAATCTATCCTCTGCTTTCAGAGTTAGTATGGTAAGTAGAAACAGGAATAAATTGCAGCAGGAAAGACTCAGAATAGATATCAAGAAAAGCTTTCAAGTGATGAAGAGAGAAGAGCACCAGGGATACAGTAGAGTCCCTGTCTCTGGTTGTCTTTAAATGGAACAAACATCTGTCAGGGATGACATGAGGACAGTTCATCCTGCTCTGGGGCAGAGAAATGGATCTGCTGCTCTGCTGAAATCCCTCCTAAATGTGATGTTGATTATTGTATAGGAGAGGAAATATTCCTGTTTGATATCAGCAGTACCGGAGAGGCTCTAAAATAATGAGCAGGTTTTGAAACCTGATGACATGAGTATGTACAAACTGAGTAGCAATGGACATTGGATGTAAATACAGGCACATAAAAAAAAAAAAAATGCACCTTGGTTAAGCAAGTGAGTCAATACACACACATCCTTTACCCCAGCAAGGAGCTGGTGACCATAGCGTGGTGCCTGACTGTGCAGGGAACTGCTGGATCAGGATGCCCAGTGGTTTCTCAGGCTCTGGGGTGGTTGCTGGTGCAGGAACCAAACTGTTTCCTGATATAATTTGCTTGACTTGTCATTTTTTGTTATCTTTTAACCAGCATGGATCATGAGACCAGACTGATGGCATTCACCCTTGCATCTCTTGAAATGACAGTGATGGTGTTCACTGACACAGGGAAGGAACAGCTCAGCCTGTTCCTTCCTTCAAAAATCTATTTTCACTGGAAAAAATGAACTCATGGCATGGTTCTTACATTCCACCTCTACCACCAAAGACAGAACCAGAAAGATTTGAGTTTAAACTAAATTTAAACCTCATGGAGAAGAAATACCTCTGACTTCAAGTTTTTCCAAACCCTTCCTTCTCCTATTTGTCCCACTTGCAAAGCACTACAATTTCAGGAGGATAAGGAATAAGCAGGATAAATTCCTAAATGACATAACAACAGCAACTCCTGTCCCTTCCTCTTCTTTAACCAGCATATTCCAAAGCCATGCCATCCCCTATTTTATTGATATTGAAACTGTGCAGTCATTTCTATTCATGAAGCAGATCAGAACAAGTTCCACTAATGACTAAGAGATGTATTTGAAAGTGCAGAATTCTGCAAATTAGCAATCAAACACAATAAAAAAATCAAAGATACTGCTTTACAAAATACACTTTGTTCATTTATTTTAACAAGTATCACTTATTTTCAATTATTTACAGTTCTAGTTACCATACTCATAAAAGTACTCTGGCATATTGAGTTAAAAGTAATGGATTCTTAGTGCTGGGAAATCTCAGCAGAGCACTCTGCTATTAAACACTGGCAAAAAATGGGAAGGAAATGTTATGGTGGGTAGTTTTCTGGAGTTTTTTTGCTTGTTGTGGAGGACTTTTTGATGGGGTGAAGATAATTGGGTCTGTAGATTAAGTGAGTTAGGAATTAGCTGGGTTTCCACTGTGAGCAGTTCTGTAAATTCCCACATCACACTTTATGTCTACCAGTTCCTCTCTCACTTTAACAAATCCAACATTCAGGGCCTTATCTCAGGGTGTCCTTTTTAGTCTGCATTCTCTGGCTTTCTTCAGCTGCTCATCATTTAAAGACAGTTATTTTTTTGGCATTTCATTTCCTGATTTTTTCCTCCTCTTCTTGCATCTTTTATAGATGGTGATAAATGTGAATAACAATGTGCCTAGTGAGAAAGGTGGAGTGTAAAACCTAATTCCATTTGATTTCCCTTTTATTCTAACTTTAAGCCACAGATTTACCCATGTCTCACTCCACTGGACCTGTCACCTGAATTAAATAGAGATGCCTAAAACTGATTGCTGCAAGGAAATAGATCTTAGAAGCAAGAACCTAACAGCATCTTAAAGAAAATATCCTAATAAATGGTGAACCTCATTTAAATTTTATTTCCCACCCCTGAGATATGAAAGCGGCTCAATGCTAATCAGAAAGGGAGAAAAGTGACCTTAATTTTGGATGATCTATTTTCAAAATCCTGTTGAAGGCAGTAAAATATTCTGATAATTTGCACATCATGTAAATGGCAGAGAAAGAGAGGGGCTGGCAGGCAGGGAATACTGAGACACACTTGTCTGCTTTTATGCGTCACTGCTGACACCTGCTGCGTACCCTCCTGGCATAGCCATCTTCCTGAAAACACTGACAGAACCCACTCCTCTGCCTCGCTACAGGGAGCTCCTGCTTTTATAACAGGAGGGTCACTGTCTCAAGCTTGTCCAAACTGCCATGAGTGAAGCAAGTTTAACAGCAAAGAAAAAAAAAACAACAAACCAGTTGTCTGGGTTGGGGAGGAGAGGTTTTTTTTTTTTCTAGCTCTATACTGCTTTTTTCCAGTATTCAGGGCTCTTGCCTGTTTTTTAATATTTGCTTGGCATTTTGGTAACCTGAGCTTTGTTTCACTATATCTCAAGCTCTGAATTAGGTGGGACCAAGCTGCCCTTGGACCTTGGCCAAGAAAGAAGCGGTCATCAGCAGGGGATGCTGGAGTCAGAGCTCATATACATCCAGGGCAATGTTGGTTTAGCAATAAAAGTGACCATCTCGAGCAACGGCTTTTTCTTTATTACATCTCGCTCGCTCGTTGAATGGGTATGGGTTAATCTGGTTGGTGGCTCCCTGCCAACATGTGGGAGTTGCTCTGGCAAGATGTGTGTTTTTCTCTCTGTTCTTGTTGTAAAATGAGGCCTTTCTCACCTGCTATAAACCTTCATGCTGTAAAAAGCTGCTCAGCACAAGGAGATGCCCAGCAGTGTTATCATAGTTATCTGATGTGACACAGTAAGCATTTAGGAGTCAGCTTACTTTGGCATGGTGATACAATGAGGAATCTGACAGACAACTTGTATTAACATCATAGAGCGTGGGAGGGGAAAAAAAGAAATAGAGAAGAATTTTCTCTTTAAGCAGATGTTTGATAAAAGAACAGAGGCAAGTAATGGATAGATTTGCTTTGTTAAGGATGTGTCCATAGTATTTGCATTTTATAATTGTTCCTGCAAAGGTTGGTGTGAGCTGAATCTCAGCTCAGCTTTCTTGTGTTTTTTCTTTTCTTCCTATGTGGAGTGGCAGAATGCTAAATAGCTTTGTTTCCATCATGCCAGGTGTCACAGTGTGATCTCTAGTTATTCCTCCACTGAATGACAAACCAGATGTCACCTCACCTTCAGCCCCAGAAAAGGCCTGGGGGAAAAGTCTGGCAGGAGCTAACCGTGGGGACTGCCACCATGCACCCTCCCCCGAACAAAACAGACCACAAGTGGCAGAAGGATGCTCCCCATTATTAATCCCACTGTGATTCTAAATGTCATGCTATTACTGTATGCACTAAGATACTTGAAGGTTTTCTGATTTCAATTACGATTATTATCTCCTCTGAGAGATGTTTTTTCTGCTGTTGGGAAATCTCTTTAGCTGATCTGCTCTGAAACAGAAGCAGACCGTGGTAAATAGTCCTGTTTGTATTAAACGTGCATTCCCTCTGGACTCCCCCTGCCTTGTTGACATCCCCTTGCCTTGTGCCCCTCTATGAGAGATGGTCAGAGACCTTCTCAAGATGGGCTGCAAGTAGCAAGGATTTGACATACTCTGCCAGAAACACCCTCTTGTGAAATACTTGGGAACAGCATGTCTACTGTGAGATGGACACTCTGTGGGACTGGGAAGCGGTGAGACTCATGGCCTGCTTGCTGAGACTTGATACAGGCACAGGCAAGGGGAATCCAAGTGAAATGGACTTGTATTATTGGTCCATTCAAGCCATTTGTGAAAAGGATGATGCCACTGTTCAAGCTATGAAGTAATCCCCTCTAGTCTCCAAGAAACCTGGAATATCCCAGTGGAGGGAGCTAACTGCAAATACTGTGGTTTTGCACTGTTGGGTCTCTTCCACATTTAATTTACACTATGTATGCCAAGCGGAATTCAAGATTTTCACTTTGCAATCATCATCTCCCAAAATTTTACTCTAAAGGATGTTTGCTAGATGTGAAAATAAGTCCAATACATTTGTCCCAAGCCTAACAATTCACACCTCAAATATTAGTGTGTTCATGTAGCCAATCTCTGAGGGTACCACATGCAGTGGGAGTTCATGGAAGTGTTAATGCTCTGGGAACAATGAGCATGCTGCTGCAATGTCATCAAGAAGAGCATAGTGACATTGGGCAGCATGAATTCTAAGTCACAAAACCAAACTTAGGGTAAACAGTGGGACTGTAGCTCCAATTTATGTACGTCCTTCAGGGAGCAGTATTCAGCACAACATACTCCAGGGCAGCAGCAGCTGAACCCTGAGACTATCTAGCAGCTCTCCAGGGATCCCAGGCACAGCCTGAGAGCCTTGCTTCAGCTCCCAGGGGACAAACATCCATACTTAAAATGACCAGAACTACTCATCACCTCTCTGTTGATCTCAGCAAAGCAGCCAAGAGCTGAGCTGGCCAGTAATAGAAGTTACAGGTAGAGCAAGAGAAAGACAAATGACTAACAGATGTTTGCCCTGCTAGTCCACCTGCACTATGGCTAAGGGGTCAGCCCACTGTAATCTGTAGGATATATCTTTTTCCTAATACTAAAAATGCTGAGTATTCAGTGTCCCAGATACTTACTGGTGTCTGTCCCAGTATGCCAAGTTCATATAATCTTACAGCTACCACAACGCCAATCACTTCATTGTCCTCCTACTTCCGGCTATGAGCTTCCCTTCCCCCCACGACTCTCTCTAGAAGCTTCTCTCCTGCACAACTTTAGTATTAGAAACACTTCTGTTTCAAAATTACTTTCTCTTCCTTCCTTCAGATGTCCCTTTCCTTGGGTGAAGCATAAGCAAAAAAGATGAAGATACTTCCTAATCCCAAAGCTGCCACTGGCTGCCATTTCTTATGACTGCTTTACAGAACCTCCCAGATGCACATTAAGATTGATGTGGACTCTCTAAATCTCAAGAACATTTAATAAATGGGGAATTAGTCTGACTAAGTCATACCAGAAATGAATTTCTTACATTGATACAATCTCCAATGAGCACTGCACTTCATTTAATAAATGTATTTATTAAATACATAAAAGATTTGTAAATGGAGCTTTTGCCTTGCTGAACCTTATTAGCTTCATCCTTATTTAACATTTATTTTCTTGAGATGAGACAATATTTGTTAAATCTTGAACACGTCATTGCAAAACCCACCCATGGTTTATTCAGCCTGACTCTAAATATTAAATTTCAACATTGCTAGACCTGGCTCCTTGTTTAATCTACCAAGATCTCTAACAAGCAGAAGGAAAGACTCGCTAACTCAGAAATAATTGTTATTGAATCTCCAGTGGGTTTGTAAAAATCTACATAATATTTAATAAATCTGCCCTAAGATTTGCTTAAATCTGTTTAACCTCCATTAAAATGGGAAAAGGAATTTGTTGGAGTCCTTGTCAGATTCATGAAAAACTTTATAACTATATCAGATGTTACCAAAATCCTATTAAAATGTCATGTGAATTTTCTGTTTCATTTCTCATCATTGTTGATTATTAATGTATTTGTGCATAAATAGCAGCTCTCTCCTCGTAGGCATTGCATCCCTCCTCCTGTCCTACTCTCGCACTACCTTTGAAATTCCTGGTAGGAAATTATAAGTCACTGTTAGAGCCGATCCCACTGCACTTCTGCTACACCGCCTTTTAGATTGCAGCCTGTAATTTTGCACATCTTTGCTGGGAATGCATAGATTGCCTTTGTCAATTTTATACATCTTCTCTAAAGAGACACATTCTAAGAAAAAGTAATCATGCAGTATCAATAACAGAAACAATGCTTACATATCTCTTATTATCCCAGCATCTTGCCAGACTACGACAGACAGAATAACAAACATTGTACTTAGTTTTCAACCTGCATGCAGAGCATTTTTATGTCTCTATCTAGTTCCAATATTTCTGTGGCAGCGATCCCAAATTATGTTTGGCCCAAAACCTCTGCCAACTTGTCTTGCAGATCACCCTGCACCCTGATCATAAAATTTCACTTGAAAAGAGAAAATTGAAAACAATTATGTTTTCGTGTGCTGCTGTATACCACTCCCCCTGGCTTTTCAGAGCCCAGTGATTGGTAAAGCACTGGGAACGCTTCTCCAGCATATGGGCAGTTTAGAAACATTAAATGGGTAGGTGAAAGCAGTCTAATTTTTTTGCTGAGTGTTTCCTGCCTTTTCATTTCTTGACAGTTACCTTGAAATCCCCTCTTTTCCATGACAATTAATGCAGATCCTT
Source organism: Antrostomus carolinensis (assembly GCF_000700745.2). Classification (NCBI taxonomy): domain Eukaryota; kingdom Metazoa; phylum Chordata; class Aves; order Caprimulgiformes; family Caprimulgidae; genus Antrostomus; species Antrostomus carolinensis. Next base: position 192,935 of record NW_010310365.1, on the reverse strand, counting down.
TCTTTAGTAGGTCTGACCTTGCAGCAGGTAGCAAAGGGTAGCAGATGATATGTTAAAACTCTCCATACCAGAGATGGAGGTTCAAACCTGCTCAAGGCTAGAGTGGAAATGAGCTCAGCCATCTGAATCCTGTCGCCATTTGTCAATAGCATGAAATATTCCACCATTTTTCTTCCTTGGCATTCGGTGCACAGGAGGAGATAGAAGGAATATAACAGTGGACAGTGCTGCTGGGTGAGGACTCATCACCTGAATAGCAGGTAGTGTTGCAGTGCAGAGAGAAGGGGTTTTTGCTGAATGCTACAGAAATGTAGAGCTGAGATAGCCACCAAGAGCAGCTGTTCTTGGAAACATGTTGGCAGAGTGAATTCTGGTACATAATGGGCAGATTCAGTTCTCCTTATACGAGTTTCATGGCAGTGCTATCAGATTCTCTCTTTATTGCTTATCAAAAGCCTCTTACAAAAACATGATGCCAGTATATTATTTAATATAAATGCTGTGAGATGACAGTGAAGAAGACCAGACAGGCCAGACATGACAGATAACTCTTGGCAGTTAAAGTTGCTACTAAAAATAAAGGAATGGATTTATTAAAGGGTTATAGAGAAAGGTTCTGCTTTCCAGTTGATCCCATCTACAGGGCCCACATATTAAACATTTGAGTTTGAGCTCAAATAAAATATCTAAGTCTCTATAGATTTGTAAGTTTGCCTGTGATAATTTGCTACTGGGTTCAGGCTATTCTCCTAGGGATTTATAGTCTTGGATGGTCTAAGCAATATTTATTGAATCAGGTAGTAGAGCCAACTTTTAGGAAATGCTGGTACAGATGACACAAACCTTGTACATTTGGGGATTTTTAAAATACCATTTATAGAGTGGCAGAATTATGGGAAATTACTGAAGAAAGAAGAAAAGAAAGACATGGACAATGTAACTACAGACACTTAGAAGTGGTCAGTGATTTTCTGAGTGTCTTAAGAAATGCTGCTACATCTATTTTTGGAAAAAGCTGGGCATTAGCACACTGAAAACCTCTCCTCTTCCATGTGAACTGTAGCAGGAACACAGCACAGAGATATGTAATCTATGTATGTACTTCTGAAAACCTAATCTTATGAATTGTTAATAAACAGATAAACAAAAGTGACAAAAAACCCCCCAAAAAACCCCAAACCTCCCAAAGAAGATCTCAGGCTGCCTGTATGCTAAGTCATGTTATTTAACATATGAGCTGTTTTATCCTGAAAAGAAATCATGTCCCAGCCAGACATAATTCTGCAGCCCCCATTAATACATGTCTATGTATTGAGCCTAATGTGTTTAGAAAGTCTGGATACACAGTTCTGCGATCCTGCAGGAGGGAAAACAACTCCTCATCCAGTCGTGACCAGGACTGGATTTGAGACTCAGCTATTTAAGAATCAGTCTGCAATAATGAGCACAATTTAATTCAATTCAACAGTCTTGTAGGACTGAGAAACAAATAAACAAACCCTTCACTTCAGTAGTATTAGCATTCATCTTGAGGAAAGCCAACTGCATAAAAAATGGGGCAGAAAATCAACAGCTAAGAGGGTAAAAACTTTTCCTGTGGAATGAAAATTATTGAAAAGATCACATTAGATGGTCATTAGTATGTATAGTGTCAAAAATTATGAAAGGAGTGAATACAGGGAGAAGGGCTATGTGTGGTTCAGCTGCAGGTTTTTAAAAAAAGATACTTAAAGTATAAGACATCTACTGAAGAGCAGAAATTGGGCCAAAAAGAGGAAAACAGAAAAGAACAAACTTGGACAAGTTCAATGTAAAATTTGTCATATGGCAGGGCAAAAAAGATTTTCACAAACAACTCCAGAAAGGCAATTGAAGTAACAATTCAAGTACATCAGAAACAAGAAACTTGTCAGATATTTTACACTGGCAGCTCATGATTAGGGTGTGATGGGTGCTCAAGAAAAAAAAAAAGTGGAAAAGCCTAATAAATTCTTTTATCAGAGTTCACCAGGGAGGAAGTCAGTAGTTTAAGAGGGATGAATCCAAAGCATTCTCTATTTGAAATGCGAGTAGAACAACTTTACAAAGTGAATGGTAATAACCCTTCCACAGAAGATATTCTGTGTTGATAAATCTAAAGTAATACAATGAGGAAAACACATTTTCATTGTAAATACATAGAAACAGGTTCCAAATTATCTAGCATCTCTCAGAAGTTACCTCGGAATCACGGTACATTTCTTCGAAAAAGTCAGTTTAATGCTCAGCAGAGGTCAAAGAGACATATTGAGTATGTCAGTAATAGTTATGAAAGATCAAGAGTACAAAAGAAAAAACATCATTATGCTCCTAAAATGGCTCACACCCTGATTGTTCTGGTTGTGCCATCTCAGACTAAAATTCTTTAGAAACAGAAAGGGCACAGAGATGGCTGGAGAGTGTGATCAGATGGGTATGGAGCAGGTCCTGTGCACAGAAATCAAAAGGCTAGGGCTCAACAACTTGGAAAATAAGTGAGTGGTGTATGTACAGTTACATAAAATCATAAATAGTGTGGGGGAAGTGAGTGCAAACCATTATTCACTGTTTCTTGTAAGGCAGATATAAGAGGCACAGAATAAACCGATCAGGCCATAGATTTAAACAAACAAAAGGAAGTCCTTTTCCACACACAAAGCATAATCAAACCGTAGAGCTCATTGCCTAAAGTATAAATGGGTTCAAAAAGCAATTAGACAAATTCATGGAAGAAAAGTACATCAAGGGCTTATTAAACACAGTGAAGTGGATCCAAGCTCCAATCTGGGACTCTTTAAACTGCAGATTACTGAAAAATAAGGAGGGGTGTTGGCAGGGAATTTTCTTTCTCTGCTTTTTCTCTTTCTTATATTCATTTCTAAGCACCTACTAATAGCCATGGACAGAGAGACTATTCTGCTCCAGCTGGACATTGTTCTGGGACTAGAGGGTTGTTCTTAGGCTGTTTTCTTCCCTGTTGTAGGAACTGTACAGAAATAATTTCTAATAGCTGTCAGCTTTGTTTCTCTAAGGTTGCTTTCTTTCACCTCTTGCATAGGAGCAGCTGTGGGGGTGGAAAGCTGCTGCCTCTACAAGAAACTTCCCATATTAGCCAGGACCAAAGCACTGGAGTGTCACACTGGTGTTGCATTCTGCATCTGCTCAGTGGATAAACCAAGAGCCAGTAGTGCCTTCAGCATACACATGAAGTGAGGGGCTGGAGGAAAACCTCCTGGGATCAGCACATGGGTAACAGCCAGGGCAGTAGATTCAGGCAGCTGTTGATGGAAAAGCACCAGGCTCCTTAGCCCAGCCAGCACCCCAGGGATCCAACTTCTGCTGCTCAGACAAAGCTGGTGCTCAAAAACATTCTTAGGTTTGTCTACTCCCAACTGATAAATGATCACTAATTCACTTTGCAGGCCTTTTGAAACAGAGCTCCAAGGTCCATGTGGTGGGTCCAGAGAGTGACAAATACGTAGCACTGAGGAAACCTGGAAGCACCATACCATTTTTATCACAGTTAATCTTTGGAGCTACTTAATCATACAGGGCTTTCAGTTACTAAGGTCCTTTTTAATTTAGAGTGAGAGTGTGTGGTAATTAGCCTTAACCAGGTCATTGATCTTAGGGGAATATACTCTATGAGAACCTACATCCATCTTGCATACTTGTGGGAGGGAAGGACTGATAAGCTTGACATCTCGGCTCAGTATTAACAAGGCAGGTTAATACTGATCTGCTAGGGCCCTTCACACCTAGCTGGCCATGGAAATGCAAGGGCATTTCTCCCATAAACCTGATTATTCCTTTAGTTTCAGTAGCATAATTGCACTAATGTGAGTGGAGGGTTTTCAAATTTACCTCACTGTAAGTACATAGATGTCTCCACGACCTGCCATCCACTTCACAAATATCACCAAGATTTATGAACAGTTTCAATAGGAACTTTGCTCCCTCTCTGATTCCACTTCTCCCTGGGGCAAAGCTCCAGTCCCGGGTCAATGACTTGCTGCCACAGTATGAGCTGAGATGTCACACATTGTGCTGTCCAGCTTTACATGGGCTGCAAGAACAGAGATGTTGAGAACCCAAAATGAATAGATTAATTTCAATGGCATGTGCCTTGCTTCAGGGGTGGAGGGATAGAGGCCCTGAACGGGCACTGTTTCACACTAACATTTTCACAGCCAATTTCTTCGAAACGAGTGATCAAATTAGCCAAAATTGTTCGGCACTTGCCATTGCATCACATGAGCCACTCGCTGTGACTGTACCTGTTCTCGACATTAGGCTCAAGCCCAAGGTCAAGCAGCGGTCGTCATTCCCTATCACGCACCAGGTATTAAGGACTGTTCAACATTAACTCTGCAAGGGTTCTCATTGGCCTTAAATTTTCAAATTTCTGCTTGGAAAGGCTCTCTTCTGGCTTCTCAAGAACAGTTGGCTCTTTAGGTAACTCTACATGGACTAATATCTCACTTTCTCCTTACAGCCTCTGTGCAAGACAAAGGGGAGGCCAGGCAGTTTTTACCAGGTTGTGTTTTGGTGTTTTTTTGGTGGAGGTTTGTTTGGTTGGGTGGTTTTTGTTTGGTTGTTTGGGTTTTTTTTCATTTTCTGGGTCTCCTGCCAAACATTTGTCTGCTTTGCAAGTTTTTTTATTTTATTT
>NW_010310365.1:156516-188232 GCF_000700745.2 Antrostomus carolinensis | reverse complement strand
AGGGAAAAAACCCTGTTTAATCTTAGCAAATGTTTGGTTTTTGTTTTGGTTTGGTTTTTTTTTCCACTTCCATAGCCTCAAAATTTTCCCTGGAGAGCTGTAAACTCTTTAAATATATTTAGGTTGCCAGATTTCTTATGTTCTCTCTCCAGGAAGTCAATTTTGCTTCGAAGCTCTTGAAAAAGGGTCAGTCATCTTTTCTTGCACTTTGAAGACACTGTATACCACCTTCCCTTTTTTCTCTTTCCTTTTCTCCTTAACTCCTGCTTAGGTTTAACAATTGTCCCTGAGGTAGCATAAAGGCCAGAAACCCTTTCCAGGCTTGTTTTAAGCTCCTTATCCACTCTGAGTCCTTCACCCTGTATCCATCAGCAACTCATTCTGGTGTTTCATGACAATTGTCCCCACATGCATTGCTGTACAAAAGGCTGAAGAGAATAACCATGACTAAATGCTTCAATGGCTGTGTGCCCTTCTCTGATTCAGAAGCTTCATAGGAGCTTTTTTTTTTAAAAAAAAAATAAATAAAAATCAGCTTTTTAGGAAACTCAGCATGGTCCATTATCTCATTTTGTCCACATCAATTCTTGTGAAAGACAAAGATGTTCCCAAGCTCCCTTTTTTCCTACTGAACATTACCCCTGGAATGTGATGGGTGTGGAAATCCCAGAACAAAATGAAATCCTGGGATCTGTCCTGTTTCTTATAACCCAATCCTCTTTTCCAGATATCTTGATTTGTTTCCGTATGGCTTGAGCATGATCAGACAAAGATACATTGCCTAACAAGTTTCACCGCACACATGGGGACAAGCCTGGTTCAATTACAAAAGGAAAGTGGTTCCAGCGTGCAAGCTGAAGGCAAGACAGCTTGTAGTGTCTGTAACTGAACCAGCAAATGAGTTGTATAATACGTGACCTCTGGGAAAAACACAAGTCCCTGCTTTAGATGTCAGGTTTATAAACAATGCAAAAGAAAAAGAAGGGAGAAAAAAAAAAAAGCAGCTGAAGTGTTCTGTGATGACCTGACGAGAAGAAAGATTTACGCTGCTGACTGACTGGCTTCATGGTGAGATTGGAGCAGTGTAAGTAATGTATCTTCAGACGCTGGGGAAAAGGCATGGCTACTCAATAAAAAGTGCTGTTTATTTTATAATCAACAGCTCTAAGGCAAGAAACTCTCAAATTCTCTTATTCATGATGATAAATTTTTTTCTGGGATCAATGAGATTCCTTTTTACTGGCCCTCTACTTAACATATATAAAAATACACACAAATTAAAGTGCTAAAATAGCACCTCTTGTTGCATGGAATTAAGACCATGTTTCACACATTATTCCATAAATATATCAAGACTGTTATTACCCTAAGACAAGCTTTCAGTAAGGCACTGTCCATCTGGTGTCACTGAGGTGCAGAGGGGATTTAATAAGCCAAGAGTGCATCTGGGAATGGACTACGAGTGTCCTGATTTGTGCTCTAATAAGCATGTTTCATCTCAGAGAGACATGGGGCTGCAGTGTGCCAGGAATGCTACTGTTGCCCACCCAGCATCCTGGAAACAGAATTATCCCCTGGGGTCTTCAGAAAATGGAATGACCATCTTGTGGGGAAGGACAAGATTTCTCTGGTTGTTTTAATAATGAACCAGGACAATAAATTAATTTTTTTTTTTTCCCATGAACCAAAATATTCTGAAAATATTTCCTTGCAGTTTTGTCAGAACACTTAGCCATGATATTGCTTGCAAATCCATTCAAACAATAATTCCAGTACACCCATGTACAGAAAAAACATGAGAACTTTTGCACTTAAAATCTCAAGCCACTGCATGGTTAACCTGGAGCTCTGCAGCATAACCTTGGGCCTGAACGTGAAAAAAGCAGCTTAAGAAAGAAAAGGTTCCAGGTGCAATTACAGCAGGAACCTGACTACTGGGAAACACAGAGCAAAACACAAATAGGATTAGCCTCCATGAAATCTTGACTATGGCTGTGTAATTTATACAGGATTCTTTGGTTTACCAGCATTGTTCTCGCTTTCTAGGCTCCTCTCCTGTTATCTCAGAGCAGGAGAAGGCCACTGTTGTTCTCCTGCCAGACTCAATAGCCTTTAGTCAGATTTAAGAGAAAGTGGCTCTGGGAAATGAAGATTAACACTCTGGGGACAGGTGAGATTATCTCATTGAAGGTCATTATAGTTCCCATAAATCCAATATATATGCCTATGTATACACACACTAATGTCCAGCTAATCTATAGTACAAGGTATAAATGGAAAGCCTGGGGAATATTTAATCACAAGGACTTATTGCATGGGTCTGAGCGAGGCAATGTGCTGTGCAAGTGGCAATGCAGAGAAAAGGGCTGGCTAGAAACTGCTAATGGAAATGCAGGGAAGTGTGTGTGACAGACTCAGTGTGTGAGTCCATGTGTGAGCGTGCCATTAAGTTCTCTCTAATGGAAGAACAAAAATGAATCAACCAATAATTAAAAATTCCTCACCCTGTTTAGAGAAAAAGTTCTTTCTGTGGATATCCATATTATGGGACTGAAGCCCTGAATCCAAATGCTCCCTTTACTGATGTATTTTCTCCCGCAATGCAATTTCTGTAGCTTACTTTTTGATAGCCCATTTTTTGATTGCTGTGTTTGCAACAGGATTATTGTTCTGAGTTGTGGATGGCCAAATTAATCACTCATGTAGATAAGGAACAGTGTGCATACTAAGTCTTCCTCTTATTTCACCTGTCACCACAGAGTCACAAACACCAGACACACAACAGCGATTATCATCAGAGATGGACCAGAGCAAGGGTATTCAGAGGTGGAGCTTGGCATGGGACAGTTCACAGAGCCTGGCTCAGCAAGGACTGTGCTTCAGTATCACAGCTCACACCCAAATAGCTCCAAAACACTCAAACAGGACTTAAAAGAAAATAAGCAGTTTCCTTAACCTCATTTTGCTTGGATCCCTAACCTCCAGCAATACAACCACAACCTTTCCTTGAATTTCACTGTGCAGAGAAGAGCATAATTCTCTCTTTGAGGTTGGTGTGGAAGAGTTCAGTCACCTGGGGAGCACAGTGTGCATCCCCTCATTGGGAAAGTTCACTTCCAAGTTTCCCATAGGACCTCAGCACCCTTCAGCATTGATGCCCATCACCTTGGCATGACACTGAGGCTGCATGAAGTTTTGTACCAGAAGTAAGTATGAATGATCACAGGTAATAATCTCAGTCACGGTACACTGATCTTATCACAGTGAAGACAAGATATCTCTTACATTCCTTCTTCTGTCATATTCTGTTAAAAAAAGCACCTGACATTGTACGGCAAATAATTCAGACTTGTTTACTGCAGTCTCAGGAAAAGGAGCAGAACCTCAGAGGTAGCAACCTGACAACAATTGTTTTTTACATATCTTTCATCAGATCAGCAGACTGTCCTAGGGACTCATTTCCAGACAGGCTCCTATCAGGATCTAGAGGTAGGCAGAAACTGAAAATCAGGTGGCAATCACAGAAGGACGAAGGAGAGATGGGATCCAAACTGGATTATCTCCTGACTTCTCCAGCTTAACCCCAGGCACCGTGAGCCCCTCATACTGGCAAGGGTGATGTTGTAAAAATAGTAGAGGATGACACAGAGGAATTAAATAATAAGAACGTGTAGAGGCATCATTTGTGGCTGGGGCTCCTTGGTTTTGGCACTATATCACAACCAACTGAGATATATTTCCTCCCCAGGAGGGAATATGATTTAAATAAGACAGGAAAGGAGTAATAGGAAGCATTACTCTTCCAGTGTTACAGATAGGCAGCCGAGGCAAGCAACTAACTCACACCTCTTTAGTGAGTCTGCAATAGAAATTGGTCTTAAATCTGCATCTCTCGGGGCCTATTGCAACACTTAAGCCACAAAATCAGCTTCTTTCCCTGTAGACCAGCTTTCTTCCCTGTACAAATGCTCAACCAGTGTTCAGCTGTTCTACAAAACAGGCCTGGCCAACTCACAGGACCAGCCTTTCTCTTGATGCTCTCAGTGCTGCTCACTCAGAAATATTTTCAGCAAGCTGGAAAGACAAGAAGGGCCCTCGAAAAAACAGCAATCCCTCAGGTTTCACGTCCTGCTTCAGCTCAGTGGTGACTTTCCACATGAACCACACAAGTCAGCCACACTTCATTTAGTGATGACTTTCAATATGAGTCACACATGGAAGTATTTCCATGCCAGCATTTCCTAGCCTCCATCCACTATAGATGGCTTAGTCAGACACGCTTATATCCCCTCCTTCCATGCCAAGGAGTGGATTTTCTCTCATTGTTTCTGTCCACCTCTCCTGTCACACTTTTTTCCATTTTCTCATTTCCCTTAGACAAGAAAAGCAGAGTAAGGACAGAGCATATTTTACCTTCTGGTTCCAGCAAAACTGAGGTTGTCTATAGACCTGAGCTGTTTTTTGCAGTCCAGGCAAAATTAGATCAGGGTCACCCATCTTCTTACCCATTGACCATATTTTGAAACTGGGGATGTAAGTGGTCTTTTGGACAGATACAAATTCATACAGTTGCTACTTACTCCTGTCTTTCCTGTCTCTCTCATTTGCAAACCATGTTTTGAGGACATGGAAAGAGGCATGAAGCAAAATATTAGACATACCCCACCTGTAAGCTATTTTTTTTTGTGTGTGTGTGTACGTGTAATTTTGCCCATCACAGCTTTAAGCATGATTATGCAGTGAAAAGGATATCTAGTGAGAAGTGTTACTGATAGTGAACCTCAGAAAGTACTGGTAAAGATCTAGCTGTCTGGTTACTTCTCTGAATCCTATCACAGCAATCTGAAGTTCTAGCACCTGTGAAAGTGTGCTGGAAAGCTTTCAGAGACAGACTCCCTCATGAGCAGAGGTGCATGAATAAGTGATTTTTTTTTTTTTCTTTGCTTGTAGTTCTGAAAGATCAGAAAGGAGATTGATTTCAGGGTAATCCAAAGTACATATTTTATAAAACATTCTCAACAAACAAAAGGTAAGCTTGCAAATTGTAGCAGCTCAATAGAAAGGTTTTTGGTGAACCAAAAGCAAAGTTTCTTTCAGCTTTTGGTCTTTTATCTATCTATTTATTTGTCTATCTATCTATCTATCTATCTATCTATCTATCTATCTATATATATCTCTCAAAACAATTGCACCTTTCCCTCCCCTCTAGAATGTCCACTGTCCTGAGTTAAAACAATGGATTGAATTGACCTACATTAATGAAATGTCTGCACTAAATTGACCAAACTGTATTTACTGTTTAAGAAGCAAAACAAAACAAACATCTTTCATTCAAGAAATTCAATCCCATCAGAGAAAAACCAAACTTTCTGATGCCATTTCAGGTTAACTGTTTTATTCAGATTGCCATTGAAATAACTAAGGTGAATTATTTGTCAAAATTGGCTCCAGTTTAATTTGGGACATAAGTAACTTCCTTGAATTAGTCTTTATTTTACCTGAACACTGCTGTCTGCTTTTACAAAACAGGCAGCATACTGTCTTTCTTATTTAGCAGAATTTTATTTTTATTTAAGAATTTGAATCAGTCCCTTAAAGCAGAACAAAGCAATTAACAGGGCAACATCAAAGACAAACTGTTAACAGAACCTGACCACTTAAGATCTCTTCATTCTGTGTCTGGCTGCTAAATATTGGTAAATCTAATCAGGGCTGGCAATGAATAAAATGTTTGTGACATCAACAGTTCTGCCTGAACACTCAACGTGGAAAAAGCAAGGCTCTTTATCATCAGTGTGGAGACACTGGTGTCCTGGGGGCATGGGAGGCTTGCACAAGCATCCAGGAATTCAGTTCTTTATTCAGATCCTTGTCTAATATTCTCAGCACTTTTGAGTTTGCAGATCTTGGCTGAAAATCACATGCTAACATGCTCTTTGCTATTATCAGGGCGGGATATTGACTGTAGAGGTCTAAGTGGTAAACACCATGGAAACACCTTTGCCTTGGCATTTCTGCACTCCGCATGCAGAGTAGGAGTGGGAGGAGCAGTAGCTATCAACACATATATATTTAAGTTATCCTTACTCTCCTCTTTCCCCTTTTTTGAATCAGAAAAGATTCTTGCTTCTGAAGTTAAGTTAAAGGATTGAGAAGAAAAAAAAATCAAGGAGATTCATAGTTTATCCTTTCCCAGGCACTGAACCTTGGCATACCACTGGGGCAAACAGTGCGGCAGGGTCAGCACAGGCTAAAATAAAAAATCTTAATCAGTAAAACTTAAGGAAATAAGCCTATTGAAATCAGAGCCTCCTCATCATCACAAAAACTTCAGAGCTCTCATTCTTTGCTCACAATATGCAGGTGTTTTAATGGCATCAATACTTTGTTCTGCTTTGCCTATTGATGCAGTTGAGATTGCAACTTGGTCCAAGAATACCTAGTTTCTTGTGTATTAACACTTAACTGTGCTCCCCTTTGGCTTTCGGGCACCCATGAACAGAGGAAAACTGGAACCATGTGCTAGAAGATGTCTATGTGGCAGGAGATGAAACCCTTATGGATAACTTCAGAGGTGTCCAGGAGGAGCTCTTATAACCAGTGAAAAGGATGGGACCATTTGGCCAACTTTCAGACATGCTTCTCCTCCCCTAGGTGCGAACCATGGACAGGTGCTGGGTTTCTACAGCCTGCTAGCTCTGTGCATGCCACCACTCAGCCTTTCTGGCAGATCACTCTGCCATGCTCAGTGTCACAAGCCCCAGCTTACCATCCCATTTACTTTGTGCAGCACTGGTAAAAAAACATTAAAACCGGGTGAACAGTAGCCTGGATTGAAATCAGCTGCTGAACTCATCCAGTGCCCAGTGGAAGAGCCCACCCAATCATCTTGACAGCCAGAAATGTCAGGACCAATCTGAGAATTATATTTGCTTTGCTCAAAGGATGTTGTAATTTACTGAAAAAGAATTAGGAGCTTGAGGTCAGAAATACTACAGTTTCTTTACAGGCTGAAGGAAAAAGACTGGCAAAAGATAAGCAGAAACGCTCTCTACTGAAGTACATTTTATTTTCTTTCTTTTTGCAAGGTACCTGTTAATTAGGATAAAAGTAGGAAACACTATCTAACAAGGTTCCTGGGAGCAAACTGAAAAAAGCATTAATGAATTCAGCATTACAAGATGGTTCCTAAGCAACAGAACATTTCTGTTGAATATCAACCCCAGACACAAGGAGAGAAAAGAATGGTCTCAAGAATAACCTAAATGTCAGTGAATTAAGACAATGTCTCTTCTGTGCAGAACTGCTATTAGACATCTTAAGGCAAGCATGGTTTGGGTAGTGTTTGAACGAACTAGTGGTTGACAATTTAATCTCTAGACTTTTTGGAATTCATTTGCTGCTTTAGTATTAATCACAATTACGACTGTTTATAATAAAGCATCTTAGAAGATGAGGCAAATCACAATAGAAAGACATAAATCCTGTAACATTAAATTTTATAGAAATACACTCCCATGAGTGTAAGATTCATGAGTATGGACTAGTCAGTGTAACTTCAGGTAGAAAAGAGATGAACATTGCAAAATAGTGGTATAGGAGTTAGAGATTTTAAGGGATGAGAGTAAGAATGTAAGGGCTATGTAGCTATTTGGCTAGCTAGTGTGTAGCAGGATGGGTCCAAAACATTGCTCACTATGGAAAGTGGGATCACATACCTGAAAATAGGTTATCACAGATATCAAGTAGTATTTGAGCAGTTAAGGGGAAGAAATTCATTAAACCATAGAAAATCAGTGGTTTTCAATCATGTTATCATATTCCTGGGCAAAAATCAGAAGTCCATCCCTCTCTTCTGTACCTAAGCAGGATTTTATTTCTTAAAGACGTATGAAGGACACAGCTTTTTGTCCTTAAAATTATAACTCTTACTCTTTAAGTATGCAATGAAGTTTTTGAAGTTGTACAAGTAAATAAATTAATTTGTTTATGAAATAAAATTAATTATAAATTCAAGCCCTTCAAAGAAGAGTAGCATCTAAGGCAATTTCTTCTTTATCCCAAATTATTTGAAAAGACTGCAAATACAAACTCAAGTAAATCAAGAACTTGCAGCATGGTTATATTTAAATGAATTAAGTTGATCACTACATTTCAATTTGTGTAATTGTATGGAGGTTACCAATTTTCTTCTGGTCAACAACCGAGGGTAATCCAGTTTCAAACAAACAGGGAAACTGTCTGTTGGGGCAGGTTCACTGATATGTTTTGGCAGCTCTGCCGATGCAAATGAGGTAGTAAGCACCAGTTGTTGGTGTTTGCTGGCTGGTATCTCAGAGCAGTGGTTTACAACCCACAAAGCCCGTGGACTAGATGTGCCCATGGAAGATTATCAAATCAAGGAAGTTCTTACAATGTAATATATTAAAATAAGTTTTTAGTTTCAGTAGTAAGTTTATAGACTTACAAAGATTGAAATTCAATATGAAAATCTGTCCTTTAAAATAAATTTTTAAAAATGCAATTTAAGGCATATTCTGTATGACTGCTAATCTGTAGCACTATTATCTAATAACAGTCTCCTCGGGTTTCTTTATCAGTCTTGTATGACATTTCTGATAGTTAAAGGAAAACAGAAAAGAAATTGAAAAGTATTCCTAGACAAAAATTATTTTAAAGTAGAGTTTAAATTGCATCATGTGTGTAACGTACAGGTAAAAACTTTTTGAAAGAGACTACAATTAGCCCCCAAACCAAATCTTGGAATACTTGGTTCACAATTATTCTAGTTAAAAAGAAAAAAAAAAAAGGACAATTTTACATTTAGATAAGAAAAGTAAAGGTGGTAACTGATGACCACTCTGCCTGCAGTGCAGCTACTGGGGTGAAAATGTGTGAAACAATTGAATGAGTCTTTAAAGACTGTCACTTAGAAGCTGATGATATTGAATATCTGTAAGTGTAACTATCTTCTTATTTCATGGCATGGCAATGGTCAGGCATAGATGGCTCAATGCTTTTTTATGAGATGTTTGAGAGCCAGAACAAAAAAGCTTTGCCCGTGATGGTGAAAAAGAGCACAGCTAATGGAGGATCTGCTTTGGGCTGCTGTATTTCTCATTTTCTTTTTTTTTCTTTTCTTTTCTTTTTTCTTTTTCTTTTTTTTTTTGCCTTGGACTGTTGAATGTGTTTCCACTCATATCTTTTCTCTACGTACAGTTAGATAGTGGACAAGCATTAGCAATCTTGCATGGAGGGCTGTAGCAGGCACTCAGATCTAATGGGCTGCGCAACATCAGGTGTATTTCCCTGACTGACGTTTGCCTCCTTGTTTTGTAGAAGGCAGCGAGGCAGAAGGTGGCTTGGGTGAGGTAAAAGCATCTAAAGGGCAGGGAAAGAAATCCTGTGCATGACAGCATGCACTGCGCAGCAGGTTCTGCTTCACTAGGAACTGTTAATTGTCCTCCACGTGGAATTAACTCTCCAGTCATCCCAACAACTACCGCTGCATCTAAATCTTCCTTTTAATGGGCTCTCAGGGAGCAAGCGGCGTGCAACCTGAACTGTGCTCACCACTACATCAATCTTCCCCTCATCACTCTCACGCTATGTAGCAATTGAGAGGAACAAGCATTGAGTGGAGCCACTCGCCCTGTCTGTAATCCCCGACCCTGAGTTGATGCTCCAATACTCAGAGAGGCAATTTCCTCAAAAAGGGAGAATGCTTTGGCAAGAACATCTCCCACAGTGGAGAGAAACCTGTGAATGGGCAAGAGGGAAGAAGGGATCTGGGGCTGGGCAACAGAAAATACAAATATCTCTGGGAGGGCAACAGAGAAAGAAGAGGGATCTATAAGTTTTCAAGCAGGAGGTAGCTCTTGATTTAAAAGGCTAATCAGATGCATTAGAGAGATCCTTCAGCTGTAAGCATTCAGGGATCACTTCTGCTTCTGTGTTTTCACAGTATCCAGCACAATGGGATTCTGGAAATAAATAGCACTAAGAGTAGTTGATCTGGGGAGGGAGGAAGAGAAGGAGCTTATTGGGAAGAAACAGTCATTGCCACAAGTGGTCCTTGGTTCTACCCACACCAGGGTATTCTGACCTGAAGAAGAGATTTGGTTAATTAGAACTGATCAGGCATGCCAGTCATTTGATCAGGGATCTGAACCATATGTACACAACTTTGGGAATCCACTAAGTGTTTGTAAGAAATGAAGGGTCAAAGTAAAGAATTTTTACCATGTGTTGAAGGCTTGAATTAATTCCTATAAAATTGCCAGCTAAATAGTCCATCTGGCAAATATGAACTCACAAAATACTTTTGCAAACAGGAAAAAAACCCCCAAACCAACCCAGTTGATAGATGATACTGTTTACACGGAATAAGTTCTCCATCTCTGCTAAGAATAAGGGTTCATAACTAAGCAACTGATTTCACAAGAGAAGGGTGGGAAGCAAGCTATTTCCCCCCCTGTGGTCAAATTACACACTTTCTATTCACACATCCAGGTGCAAGAATAACCTTTCTGCAGACATTATTTTTTTAACAGTTTAATTAATATTTCTGTTTGCCTTGAGTACTTCACAGAAATAAAAAAAAAAAAAAAAGGCTGCGTAGCAACACAGGAAAAAAGAAAGAAAAACCCAGTGTAACTTTAACACTGACAACAAAAGTCACCCTTAGATGAATTAGTGATAAACTCCTGGGGAAGACTTCAGCTCCATATGGTGCTTTTTAATATTAGTCACGTAGAATCGGCCAAATCAACTCCACATCCCGCGGTACCTGCGGGACCCGGTCCTGCCTGTTTAGGATTCCACTGTGACCACCTGTGAAACACTGCAATTGTCTCTCCTGATATAAATAAATAACTCCAGAATGCCAAACAGAAAGAGGTGGGGATGGGAATGATAAATCCTGAATTAGAGGAGGAGAGCGGCAGGGCTGTGACTGTAATTTAGTGGTGCTAATGAGCCCCGACAGAAAAAGCTTCCAACAAGCCCATGTTGGTAGCATAGGTCCTGTCTCATGAAAACCATGTGCTCAAGGTGCTGTATGGGTTCACAGGCTCCGTGTCTCTGGCCTGCTTTTTTCATTCCTGAATTATTAGATAGAAAAGCACCTATTCTTTCACACCAAAGGATAATTCTAAGCCTCTAAGTCAACGTGTGCATGCAGATTTGGCTCACTTCATCATAAGGCTCAGCTTGTTCCTGCTGGAGTTTTGGAGTGTAGGCTGATCTCCATAGAGGAGGCCAGGCAAGAACAAAGCTTGTCTGAGCTCTACACCATCCTGAACAGCTGTTTTCAAAAGCTGCATATGAGAAACTCACTTTCTTTGAGGAATAGGTTTCCCTGTTTGTCTTTGCTCCCTGATGCTCGCAGTACAACTAGGAATCCTGGCCAAGCATCCTGTTTCTTGGAGCGTAACCCAAAAGCTGGAAGCATTCAACTTTGTTCAGTAGGACCAACTGAATAATTCCTCTGCTTCTGGTGGGACTACCACAAGCCCTCTCTTCCAATTAGCCTTAAACCACCATACACCCAGAGTTGTGTTCAGGAACAGAATAAAGGAAAATAAATTAATACAATCCTCCACCTGACCCACTCACTTTGCATGGATGTGCACTGCTAGCACACAGGTTTTGCCACAGATTCAGAAAGGTATTTTAATTTAGGCTTGTTTTTTGCAAGTCCATTAACAGTGCATCCCTAATCTGTACTCTCCAAAGCCTGTCACTGTGCACAATTGTCCTGTTGATCTCCCAAGGGTCAATACTCACAGAAAACTCCAAGGACATGCTAAGGTGGGAAACCCCTGGAATACAGTCTTCTTTTGCAGATTTTAATTGTTTATTTTTCTAAAGCAATAGAAACAGCAAATCAGCAGTCACCAATGAAAATAAAGCCCCACATATTTGGCAGCAAGCGGTGACTGGGTCCTGACTGAGATGAATACCCTGGGCAGCAGCTTAGGTCAAGTTCCACCTTATTACCCTCACATGTGTGAATACTTCCCCACACACACCCAGCACAGATAAATGGCCCACGTGCACTTACACAATATTTATAACCACAGTTTTTCTTCCCTTGCCCTAAGTCAACTTATTCTTTGGTTTCCTACTGCCCTGGAGTCCATCAAAGCCAGTTGCCATGGAAATAGCTGTGATGTGCTTTCACAATGTCCTCGGGCCGTGAGTGTATATCAAGAGCTCTCTCTGCTGGTCTGGAATCACCATCCCTCATGGCTCCAGATGGTCACATCACTACTGGTACCCGGAAGCTCTCAGAGGTACAGCCTGTGTTTGTAAGCATCATCAGGGTCTGAAGTCTGGCACAGAAGTTCCTATTTTTGAGCTAGCTGGAAATACTCAGCTTACTGAGAAATTGTAACATCCAGCCTCTGCTTTCTCACAATCTGCTCATCATTTGATGAAGTGTTAGCTAAGAGACCAGGGGTGCAGTGGGAAGGAGAAACCTTGCCTGTGGTGGGACTGCTAGAGAAAGCTCCAAAGCAAGACCATGGGAAACTGCTGGGGTATGAGAAATATTTTTTTTTTTTCTATTTCAGCAGTGCTGTCAGTTTAGGGAAATTGGCAGTGGCCTAACCCCTCACCCAAGCAGTACTATTTTCATTTCAGCAAAGGGTGGGTTTCCTTGTATAGGGTGGGAACATGCAAAAGCCCCTTTTTCACATTTGCCACAACAACCTTAGGAGGAATGAGATTACTGCATGACTTTTACCTTACAGAATCTCAGCAATTCTTTCATGGGCTGAGTGTGTTTTGCCACCTCCTAAGTAATCCCAGGAGCAGCAGAGCTAAGGCTTATTATTAGCATCTTTGTAATTATTATCTCCTCCCTAAACTATGGCTTTTTGGGAGACCTGCATAGAGCAGAGTCTGCTGCTAGGTCCCAGAGGTTCTTCTATGTAAAAGATTTGCAGGAGCCAGTTCTAGGTTTGCCTTCCACAGCCTGGAGGTGCAAGGCCATTAACAGACACACTCTGTATACCAACCCTCTGATTTCCCTTTCTGCTTGAGTGTACATCCTCTGTATGCTGGAAACTCACTAGAGAAGCTTTCTTTCCAATTGGCAGTCATGGAGCACCTTGAAACAAAGCCAACTCTTCCACCTTATGCCTCTTTCTCATAAAGTCAGTCTCAAGGAGTTGAGCTCTCAGAAACGCCCTCTTGAAAAACATTAGGATCTGACTTATAATTGGCGTAATTACCATATAAAAGGGAAAAAGTAAGATTTAATTAACCAGGCACTTCTTCTACCAAGCTTGCTCTCTGCTAAGCACACAGCTGAAGATCTAGCATGCTATTTCTCAGAAAGGGTTTGATTTTTTTTTGTAACTGTCATAGTGATGACATCTTTCTGATGGACCCAATAGCAGTGAAACAGCAAAGACAACCACTAAGGTGTTACTAGTTGTGTACCTTCCACTTCTTGCAGTGAAAGCTAATTACTAGCTTTCAGCAAAGCCCAGATGGGCTTTTTTTTTTTTTACTTAAAAATAATAATTCCTGGTGTTGTATAACACTGTGGTTTTTGGGTTTTTTTTTTAAGTTCTGTTTATAAATTGTTTACTTCAGAAGTGCATGGCTGTTTATGAAAGCTGCTTCTAACTTATGCACAAATCATCCATGTGACTTTTTAGCCCCCAAGTCTAGATTGAAGTTGCTTGGAGTCATAATTAATAAGGGACCTTTTGTTTCCTCCAACCACTGTATGGTTTCGCTTTCCTTTATCAAAAGTAGAGAAAAAAATTAACCACAAATAATTTAGGAGGAAACATAACAATTAAATGGTGCAGTAGACAGATAAGGGACAGTGGAGACTGCTGATGTTATAATCTGAAAATCTCAGAAAAAACAAAGTTGACCAAACACATTATTTTCCCTCCAATACTGATTCATAGTTAATAATTGGCACAAATAATCAATTTGAACTACGGTGCAAATACATACAACAGAGGGGCCTTGGTAAATAATTCTCTTCCATGAACTTATTAGAGCTGCTTAAAATCTTACCATTGATTTGGGCCATCCTGAGGAGACCAGACATGAGGTCAAGCACATAATGGATAAGTGTATCATTAAATCTAGTCCTTCTGAGAGTTAAGAAATGCCAAGAAGTTACATGGAAGTTTTAAGTGCTCATCCTGAGATCTACCTGCTTCATAATTTGACAACAGTCATCCCCCTCACATCCTACATCCCAAACTAATGAGATATTTAGTCACTGAGAAGAGAGCATTGTGCCAAATACCAGCTCACAACATTTCCAACCTAGGGAACAGTCAGGCTTATATGACCACTTTCAAGGCTCTAAAATAAAAGGTTTCAGTTGCTGAGTCTTATTTCTTCCCCACCCATTTTTTGGTCTCTCCTTCACTCAAAAGCACAGACATAGGACCATTGGGAAGGGATGTACAGCATCCTGGAAAGGAAAAAATGTTGTCAAGAGTAGGTTGTGAGGAAAGATTATCCCAGATTTATCCATATAGTCAGTGGAAAGACCTGCAGGAAGCTATTTATTTTGCTGTCCTCTGGAGGTGCTGGTGTCTCTCAGTGAGTTAGTCCAGGGTAGTTAAGCACCTTGACTGGGTAGTTCAACTAGACACTGCCATGTATTTAAGAGGGTTGGGAAGAGCTTTTGACCATTTATTACTGCTCATCAGTGCAATTCCTGGTCCCATATCAGACAGTGCAGTGACAAGAGGGCAGTTCCTCCTGTCCTCTTTCGTGTATTTGGGGCTGTCTGCCTCAGTTAGACATTAAACATTAAGTGAGGGGAATTTGAGCTTGCACACAGATTTGAGGAAGATGCCATTAAGACTATGAAAAATCCTCAGACATGACAATCTTTCTACCGAAATTTATGCAGAACTTTTTAGGTGTGGAGTAACACAGCAAGAAGCCTCTTTGACATGTATTTTGCATGCCTGGCTTGTGTGGCAGATCCAAGTAAAGGCAAGGCGCAGGCTAATGGAGCAATGTCAAAGCTTTAGCCAACCTTAACCTTTTTCTGTGAAATGCTGAGAATGTGTCAGCAGCCAGATACCCCCAAAGGGCACTAAGCCATTGAGAATCGAAAGCATATTGAGCACAAATTTGGATCAGGCCCATTTTTCCTCTTCCTAATCCACTTCACCTGGCATAGCAAAACCCTCGCTGTGTGAGCGGATGGTCCATGCGTGTGAAGCCTGGAGGCACCTGCCACTCCTACTGTACCTTAGCAAACCGCTGCCTGGGAATTTGGGAGAGATCCAAGTTCCTCCAGCAACAACAGACAAGATGCTGCTTCATGTAAACTTCATTTGCATTTCCACTCTAAATCTGTTTCAACTCTACCATCCATATGCTTATCAGGAAAGAAAGGCAGAACAAGGAGAGAGGAAAGCAGCTGAGTGTCTTTTTTCAAATCATTGCACTCTCATTTTAACTTCCATTTCTTGCTGAGTTCCCTCCCACCCCCCCTCAAAGTGTTTTCAAAACCTTCCTCCCACCTCCTTTCTTCTGTTCACTTGTCTCAGATCTTCATTAACACTACAAACCCATCCCTGGAAATATTTTCCCTTTATAAAGACATCAGATTTTTAAAAAAACAACAGCGTGGCATCTTTTAATCCACTAGCGCTTTTACTGTCCCTTCATGAATGATTCTAGCTGAAACTCAGATCTCTCTGGGTTGACTGATGGCAGAACCACATGGGAAGTAAACAGAGAATGAACTTGAATAGCAAAGGCTTCCCAGTGATCAGGAGAGGATGCATCAGTTTGAAGGGAGAGATTTAAACCAAAGAGATGTTTCTTTGAACTCCCTGCATTGGTAGATGTGAGAGGTTCAGCTGGAGCAGAGGGACAGAAGCTCACTGCATTGCTAGGCAGTGACTCTTCAGGACTTGATGCTCATAAGAATATTGCTCAAAGGTGGGCAAAAAAGGATTCTGTGAGCAGTGGGTCATCACCCAAACTCTATGGTGGAAAACAGCTTTTTCTGGAGAGGTAGTATGAAGAAATCTAGGAGATTCTCAGTGCTTCATTTCTGCTTTTCTTTTAAACAAAACCCTTTGACGTCCCATTTTGGAAGCTAACATATTTTTTCTTTTAAAGGTTAAACAAAAGCTAAAAATGAAATGCTAATTGTTTCAATTCAACTCAAGTAAAATGGGTCATCTGATCTGGGAACATTTCCCTGTGCTGCCCATTTCCTCAGTTCAGCAAACAGCATGAAAACAGCAGACAATGCCCCAGCCCAGGGCTGCTGCAGAGCCCCTCACCTTCCCTCAGCCAGAGGAGGGGTGAAAGTTTGAAATTAGGGTTTTCCTTCTGGAAGCCAACTGATGACATCCAGATCTCTCTGCTCAACTTCTTCATCCACCACTGAACTGAATAACATACCAGACCAGTCACGTATTTCTGTGCAGACAAAGCTCCATGGGGAGGACTCAAGCTTGTTCTCTGGTCTGGAGGGAGGCTGGTTATTTTGCCAGATGTATGATTTTGGTTATTTTGCTTTGTGCGAGACTAGGAGGAATTTTTCCCTGATGTCAGCTAAGCTTTCCTGTCCCTTCTGGTGTGCTGTGTGGTCTGCCTCACTGGCTCACCTAGAGGTTTTATGCAGCAGCCACACTACTATGGGAAAATCTAGGACATAAGAGACATCCTCTGTCTCTCCTGCTGTCTTCTCTTGTGAAGATTAGCAGGGTTTTTTAGGTTTGGTTTTTTGTTTTTTTTTTTTTCCATCTTTCACTCCAGATCACTGTGTGGGGCAGAGGGCAGTAGGACACGCTCTTTGATGGCAGGTAGAGCAGCCATTCTGCAAATATTTCTTAGACACATATCTACTGTATGGCTGCCTTGTTGGAAAGGACAGGATTTGATGACTTGAAATGGTCTTTTCTAGTCCTTTAAATAGCTAAATAGTCCCTTAGCGGTCTCGGAAATAAACCTTGCATCTCTCTTGGACTCTGCTGTTCTCAGGGATGTTTGTGAAATGGGTCAGTGCAGTGGTACAGTGAACTGAAGCTTAAACGAGCGGAATTCCTTCCCTGTCAGCCAGTTTTCACTAACTTCCTCCCACAAAGAATTTATTTTAAAGTTAATTGAATTAGCAAAGGCCTTCAAATGCTTCCACAAGGGTCTGGCTTCATTTTGGCCTTACAAAGCTGATCAAATCAGCAGAGAAGCAGAAAAGCCAGTCAATGATTCACATTAATCATCTGAGAGAGCAAAGGGGGGAAAACAAAACAAAACAAAAAACCTAAAACACCCAAACAAAACAGAAAGACAAAAAAAAAAAAAACCAACAAAAAAACAACCCAGACTGCAACTCTTAAAAACTTGGCTCACCCCAGACATGGAACACTAGATGAAAAATTGACTCTGTGAATTGCATTATAGATTTTGAAGATGAGTCTGTTTCTGAGAGTCTGAGATTGAAAGTCTGGTACGTGCTGCTGAAGCTTACCACAGCAGGGACCAGCCAATGCTGGGGAACTCTAGAGAGCTCGTGGAATGAGACCAGGGCTCACTGCAGACATGTCAAAGGGTCTCTGCTTGTCTGCACTCTGCTCAGGGTTTGGTGCAAGTACTCAAGCCATTTGCCTCTTGCAAGTAAAACAAGTGGAGCATGTGCACAGTGGGCACATGAACATCAGCGGGTGGTCCCCAGGGTCCATCCTTAGGTTGGAAAGGGCACCTGAGTTTTGTAAGAGCTTTGTTATACATCTAGGGAGTTATTTCCAGAGCTAAAAGCAGGACTGCCTTCCTCAGTTTTAGAGTCAGATAAATTAACTGAGGAGCTTTGAATTTTGCAGGTGGGTGTCCATCCTACCTCACGACGATGCACACAGAGCATCCTTCACCATACTAGGGAAGTTACTGTGATGCATAGATGTGGCACCAGTGTCACACAACTGGCACAACATGCTTCATTGCCAATTTGCTCCTTCAGTTGCCATAGTAAAGGTACAGGTCAGAGTGCTGCAGTCATACGGTGTATTAAATCCTTGCAACTTCTCACCCTGGATGAGTACAAAACACCTGCCACAATCTGCCAATTCAAAGGCAGCACTACAAAATACAGTCAAAACAGGAAAGATCGATTAAACTACCTGGTTTATCTCCCAGCCAGGCAAAGAATTTAGGTCGGATTTGAGGCCCATCTTTGCATTTCTTTCCAATTTTTATTTTTAAATGAAAGCATCAGAGAAAGCTTAGCCTTCTTCTCAGCTTTTATATGCTTAACACTTAGATTTAGAGCTGGTAAATAATTTTTTTAAAGATCGTTTACTATTTCCTTTTTAAAAAAAAGAACTGTATAAGAAAAAAAATCAGGAAAGATTAGTTTTTATTAATGTATTTGTTAAAAATATTTCAGAGATTTTTTTGCACATGAGAGTTTTTTTGGGTTGGGTTTTTCGTTGTTTGTTTCGGTTGTTTTTTTCTAAAAAGCCCTGGTTTTCCTTACTTAGCTAGTGAGTTAGTAAGGATAAAAAATAAATCAACTTTGTAATTAAAAGACGATTCAGACTATCTCAACAAAATTTTCAAAGTATCTAAACAAAAGTTTTTTGCTTTGTTTTCTCAAAAAAACATATTGAGACATGATTTTTTCTCCAAAAATGTGGGACAGAAATACATTCAAAAGACTTGATTAATTTTATGGGACAAAAACTTAATTTTACAGTTGTACTACAAAAGCCTTGGAAGGTAAAAGATGAAAACGGAGCCCTGTGTTTCACTTGTATAGTAACAAAAATAGTAGAAAAGGACAATTATGATTTTATTTTATTGGTTGGAAATGGTTATGCTAATTTTGATGAAATAAATTGACACCAAAAAAAAAAAATAATCAGACAATAACACACCCAAAGCAAGTAAAACACTAAAAATTCTTAAATGAAGTTCAGAGGCTTTTGTTTTGTTATAGAGAATTTAGTAAGCAATGACAAGCTTCAGTGGCAAGCAATCACAATTAAAAATAATTTAATTCTTTTATTAAATATGCAAAAAAGAAGAAATCTCAGCTAAAGTCTTTGTAGTGTAGAAAATTATATAAAGCTTTAATTTTACAAGATCTCTCATTCCCTATTTCTTTAGCAACAACTTCAGTTGCAAAAGATGACCCCTCCAGACAGTTATTTAAATAGAATTAAAGATGATATCATCTGTCCTTTATGGGAAAAGGAAGAAAGTATTGTGAAACTTGTGTTCTCGCCCTTGTTTTTGGAGCCCAGGTTTTTTCCTTAAAAAATCCCCAAGATCAACCACATGAGGAAACGTGATGAAAGAAAAGAGCAAGAAAAATAGCAAATGTTGAGATCTCAGTGCTGGAAAAGGGCAGGTGAATTCTTGGTCACCTTAACCTCTCAGAAACTGGGCAAAATTCTATCATTGCTTGATGTTTAAGGTATTCCTTTCAGCTGCCTTTTTGTTCATTGTTGTTTTGTAGTGTTATCACAGAGATACAATTTTAGTTGGTTAAACCTTGTTTCTTTCCTTCTTTTTTTTAATTTTAGAAAAGCAAAGGTGGGAGGAAAGGGAGGTAAGGGTGATAAGAAGTAGAGTAGGGGAAAGAAAAAAAGAAGAAAGAGAGAAGAAAACAAAACCCAACTCTGATTGCAGAGCTACCAGCATTTTGGCAGAGCCAGTGGGGACACCACTGTAACTTGGAGCTTTCTCTAGAGCTCATTGCAGCGAATTTGTTCTCCCCAAGCAAGATGGCAAAGGTCTAAATTATCACAGTGACCAGAAGGTTCCGTGGCCCCACTATCTGCAGTGGCAAAGCCTGTTTCATCTATGCTCCTCTTGTCTTCTAACGTCACATAAAGAATACTCAAGGATGGAGACGAAAGGCAGCCTAAGCTTTCCTCACATAAAGTCATCCAGCAGATGAAGAAAAAATAGGTATAAACCAGATGTTTCCTGTCTCCCAGGTGAATTCCCTGCCCATTGGGATACACTGCAAACTTAGCTAATCCAGGATTTCCCCATCATAATTCCCTCAGCTCTGGAAAAGGTAAATGAGCCATGACCAAGAAAACTCAGGCCTTCCTGTTCTACCTTCCACTTGTCACTTCTCATTCAGATGATGAAATAATCTGATTAGGTGAGTTGGGATTTATCAAGATTTGCTCACTATCCATATTTCCTGTCACAGGCAAAGGTAGAGATTGCTGTCAAACTGTGAAGCCTGTGCCGAGAGCCTCGTTCAATTCCCATTGTCCTAATTTTAATTCTGAAATCAAAAGATCTGAACTGTCATTTTATTGCCCTTTTCAAAACTCTGCCTGTCTTCCAGGTTCTGAGAGCGTCCTTTTCCTCCAGCAGGATTCTGCCTGACCTCTCCATACACTCAGGTGTCTTTCCTTCCTCTCCCTTCAGCATGATAGAGTTTGACTAGTGACCTTCAGCATGATCATTATAGTTATTAATTATATTTAAAAATGATAAACAGAGGTTTTTGTGATAGACTACAAAACCACCGAGATATGTTCCAAATATACATAAAAATATTGCAGGTGAAGATGCTTCTGCTATCAGGGGAAGAAATCACTCATGCAGACATGGGGCATCAGAAGGGCTGACTGGGTGACCCATTAAGCTCCACAGACCTCAGCAGAGTACCTCTACATTAATGAATGCCAAAATGGACACAAAATTGGGACAGATAGCTCAGTTTATTGCATCTATGTTCAACTGCATTGTCTTTCTGGCCTCAGTTCTGTGTAACCGTGTTTCTCAGCTTGACTTGTATTCCATGTCACAGTTCAAGCGTGTGGTCTGTAAGATCTTGAAGAAATAGATGTATCAGACCTTGGATGTGTGTCATGCATGATCTACACGTTGGCTGACACCAGCCACTTGCAAAGACTGTTTCATAGAAAGTACTGAGCTTTATGGATGGT
The DNA here is from genome assembly GCF_000700745.2 of Antrostomus carolinensis. Lineage (NCBI taxonomy): Eukaryota > Metazoa > Chordata > Aves > Caprimulgiformes > Caprimulgidae > Antrostomus > Antrostomus carolinensis. The sequence goes on along the minus strand of NW_010310365.1, from coordinate 167,305 downwards.
CCCCTAGGAATTGTCATTGCCTATTAGTTATGCATCTTGGAAGGAAGAGGTAAGGCACTCTGGGAGCAGGAAAAGCACACAGGGATGGGATGATCCATTCTTCAGCTCAATCACAGCAGTCAATTTATGCTACTATAATTAAAAGGGAGAATAAAGAAGCAGTAACATGGCACTGAATCCTCATTACCTTGCTGGAGAAGGGACTGCAGCTGCTTCTTTGCTACACAAACTGCCTCATCCAAGCCAAGAGCTTAGCACTTTTGGCTGGGGGAAGGAGTGGAATGTATTAGGTAGTGCTGACTTGATCCTGAGCACTGTAAACCGTATATGTACTGATTAATACATCACAAGCATTAATCAGACTTCTCCCCCTTTACCTCCTCTTTTTTCCTCTTTGCAGTTGAGCAGAGAAGATTCACGATCCAGGTTTCAAGCAGAGCATTTGTATTCTAGGGAGTTATTTATTTTTGTAGTTTAATCTTCAAACAGAAAGAAATAATAAGTCCAAAAATTGGGATGGAGGCAGATGTCAGAGGGAGCAGAGGTAGCCAGAAAGCATGCTGACTGAAGCTCTGGGTAGTGAGCAGCATGGACACTTTCACACAACAAGAATATTTCAGATGCAAAGAGAATCACTAAAGGACTCAAAAAAAAACAAAAACAAAAACAAAAACAAAACAAACAAACAAACAAAAAAAACACCACATCAAACCAAAACATTAAACAACTGGATTTCACAGGGGAAGGGGAACCTTTCTGGGGAAGGTCCTGCAGCAGACATTTTTCTCCAAGTCAATGCTATTCTCAGAAAGCCACGTGGTATTTGGGTGCCACAGTGCTGCTGAGCTACAGAAGTCAAAATAGACAGCAGAAAAGATGCAGTGTTTTGCTCTGCAAACAGAGCATTATTATCAGAGTTGTGTTTGCAATGAAAGACCGTTACTTGTCCAGTGACTTACACACCACTGACACTCAGGAGACCCACACATTGTTCCTGGATTTATTGCACAGCCTTGGAAAAGTTGCTTTACCTTCTTGCTCTTTTCTAGCTTCTGCCTGCAAAAAGTTTCGGTGTCTTTGAATATTGACTCTCTGTTATCATAGGATAGAAAAGTTTCTTGAACCACACAGCTGCATGCATGAGAAAGACTTTCTGTAATTGTTGTGGCACAAAAATAAAAAGAATAATGAATTCTTTGAAATAGTTGATGTCTTGCCTTTGATTTAAGATAAGGTTTGGTTTGTTTTTTGAAAAACAAATCAAAGAATTAATTCCACTATTCTTTTTGGCTGGATTTTGCTTTATTATATAATTTCTTTTTTTTTCTTTTTTTCTGTTTTAATAAGACAGTTGAGGTTTCATTACTTCCTAACATAAATTAGATCAGGACTTTTCTGACTACTGTACCAGATTTTCATGAGCTGGCATTCAAACAACACTGCTATAAGCTCTAGTTGAACCTTACTGGCAGTAAAATTCAAAATTTGTGGAAAACATAAGAAATGAATGATGAGAACTTGTTTAAAAACCTGAATAAATATTCACTAGGGAAAACAAAAAGGCTGTGCTGCTTTCATAGAGCTAATATTAATTTACTGATTTCTTGATTAAAGTGAAAATGGAAAAATGATTCCCAGCAGGTCTCTCTTCTCTTGCTAAGTTAATAGCAGGGATGCCATTACACTGAAAATGATACATTTAATGCTAAAACCTAGAAATGTATTCATTTCTTCAATTCATTTGCGAGGTGAGGCTCAGTGATGTTCCACTTGGCTAAGACAATCTTCCCACATTTGTTAGATTAAGAGAGAAGGGTGCAAGGGACAACTCATCATTATGTGCTCTAATAACTGACTGTTAACTGAAGCTCAGGAGTATGATGCTATGAAATGGACTTGAAAGGGCAACACGACAGCAATCCAGTATTGCTACTGGTCAGTCACTGTAACCTACAGAGTGGGAGCAGACAGTAAAAGTGACTTGAGAAAGGAAGGACAATGTAGCTTCTCTAACTTCACAGGAAGAAAGAAACCACCATAAGCAAAAGATAGATGCATGACCAAAGCACAGGAAAGCTTACTTGTTGAAATGTGTTCTTTACAATGAACTCAGTTTAGTCAAAGACAGAAGCTTTGGGAGGTGTTCCTGGGCACGTGGAGCCCAGCAGTGATTCCTGTTACTTTCAGTGGTATCTCAGAGACACGTGTTTGGTCTGGCAGAGGACTTTCTGCCTCTTTCTGGTGCTTACCAACTCATATTGACATTGATGTTAACAGCAATTGAAGATCCTCAAAGATTTGGGTCCTTCTAAAAGATCTGATATTATTTATTGCTTGTACTGCCATTTTGCCCTTGCCATTGCTCCTTCTTGAGTGAAGCAAGCTAGTGGAGATGGAGTAAAAAAGTCCTTTCATGGGTATTCAATACCTTCTGGGAAGGCTCATGAGGGTGAAAAGGAAAGACCCAGCTGCAAAAAAACATGTCCAAAATGCCTTCAGACACTTGTAGGATGTGCTGCCTGCCCTTCAGCTAATGGTTTCTAAAGGTCAAAGGTCTCCACTAGGTCCTGAACATATCTGTCAGTCTCTGCTACTCTTGGGCACCTAAAATGCCACACTAATGTTCAGATATCTGGCTTTTGTATCAGAATGCCTGTGGCTTTCTAACATTTATGTAAGGGGGACATTTACTTTCAAGAGGAAAATTTAATCCCTGAGCCAAGAAACCTGAAGACAAAGAGTCCGATGAAGTACAGCTGAAGTGTGTGAGAGTTTTGCACAAGTGCCCAGCCCAGTTAGGTTATCACCAGTCAGCAAAGCCTTGGCTGTTCCATACCAAATAATGGTCCTTTCTGGGCTGGCAAAATGACATTAAACTGATAGACAAGTCCTACTTGTTATACACCACATTTAAGTGCTGCCCACACACTCTGTAAGTACCTAAGGGAAAAATGGGCTTCACCACTGAGTTAGAGTACAGATCCTCACAGTACAAGATAGCAACCAGCATGTGGAGTTCTGAATCAGCTGCCTTTGGAGAACTGAATAAATTTGAAAAGGCCACTGCTACCAGCTGCGCTGCTCTAAGATGAATTTTGCATTTAGCACACAATTAATTTTCCCTTGCACAAATGAAAGGGACATTGGAATCCTCAGGGACAACTATCCCTGTGAGCTTGGCCATTGGGCAGGAGATGTTCCTCATCACAGATTCTGGGTCAGGTTGGGGTGGGGGTATGTGGTTCATTTCAAATATTAACCAGGATAAGCATTTTTTGTTGGATTCTGGATATTCCTCAGGGAGTGTGCTATACTCAGGCTGATACCCTGTAGGTCCAGGGGTAAACCTGTGCCTTTGATATGCATGAAAAATGCACAAATAAAACCCTGAAGGAATCAAAAAAAAGGAGAGAGTCTGCTGTTTCTGAAAGGGCCCTTTAAATGACCTAGCTTTTGAGTCCTCTTTGCACAGAGCTAGCACAATTGATAAAATGATAGATTGTTGGATGAAGCCTGGTGAACATTAGAAGAACCTGCACCACTGAGCTGGAAGACTTGTTCTGCCACATCCTAGAACACCAGCCAGGCTTTAAGCTCACATCCAAATCTGTTGGGTTTGGACATTTTTCCCCCCCACAAAAGAGGTGAGAAGCAGCACTGTGGACACCTGCACTTTGCGAGGGAAACTTGAAAGCAGAAGCTGATGGAGGGAGGCAGCTTGCTTGACTTAATGCAAAGCTCAAAGGCGAATTCTGGCTCCAAAATGTACATGAAATTTGCAGTTCATTGCAAACATTTTTTGCTGATTGTGTCACACTCAGTTTCCTAAGGAGGGAGCAGGGAACTCAGCCTTATTTGCATGAGTTTCACATCCCTCTCCTTGGCTGAGAACACACTGTGCTAGTCGATGGACAGCTCCTTTCTGATTCACTGCTCTAATTATGTTTTACAGCAGGAATATGGTACTTATGTCAAAGCTGATGGGTAAAATTCTACTGAGAAGCAACAACGTTTTGTAGCATTCTCCAGTTGTTCCTTTCCATGGCTTCCCTTTATTTTTTTCTCTCAAGGCTCATTTTCCAGACACTAGTCATTCTGGGGAGAGATGTTCTCACCTCCTTGATGCTTTCTTTTGACTAACAGCAATATTCTTTTTTTATTTGTTTATTTATTGTACATTTGCAGGCGTATGGTGACAGAAACAGAAAATAAGTAGAATGGGCTTAAGATTTATCTAAAGTAGCTTATAAAGAGAAGTATTATCTGTCTGCAGGTAGACCTCCACAGTGACAATAATACTTTTGCACAGAATAGGACTGTACAGGTTTAGAGATATGTATACATATTTCCAAGACTAATTCAGGCCCCTGTGCTACCTGGAATTGCCTCTGATATGCCCTGTTATCGCCATATGCAGAGCCTCTCCTAGACCACATGTCAAGTGAGAGTAGTCATCAGTCAGCTTCCCATCTCATCTCAGACAAAAGCCACCAGCAAGAGCTGGACAGTTATCTCATGGTACCAGCCACAACTGGAGGAACTATCCCAAATTTAAGGGATAGTTCCACACTAGATACATAGATACACACACCATTTTGGCTCGTTTAATTCTCCCGAGAGGCTCAAACAAGCCATCTCTCAATTAAAAATCTGGCCTAATCATTCCTTACACAACCAACTCACAGCACTATGCAGCTCTTCCTGGGGGAGAAGGGCTGGTGTGATTCACCCCCACCCTAGGGAAGAGAAGAAGAGGCTATTTCAGAGGAGACGTAGTCATAGACAGTATAGGACTCCAGAGCACCAGTGCTGCTGAGCTTAGCTTCATGCTATTTTCTCTATTTTCTTTGTCTCCCATTATTTTCTTCAGCTCAGCCAATGCTGGAGCTGTTCCCAGGGCTTGATTATTCCCTGGCTATTTCACACTGTAAACTACAGCAGGACTCCACGCTGTTACTTTCGGCCAGACAGATCTAGTGTTTCTGTGCCTGTTTGGCAGGTACAGAGAGCAGAGGGAGGGGAGAACATCCACTGCTGCAACGGCAGCAGGATCACAGCTTGGGTAAGAGGGAAAAAAGACAAAAACATGATCTCTCATTTAACTGTGCTAAATGACAAATTGCTTACAGGCAAGGCTGCCCACTGGGGAAACCAACATGAAAGTGATTGTTTCTCATTTCCTAGAGACTGCTGACCAAAGGAGGAAGGGAAAGAAGGTGCATTTGAAATGCTACTCAGGTGCTTTACAGTGCTCAACTGTGGCTATTTTCTCCATTTTCACAAGAACATTTGCTATAACATTATTCTTAGTCCTTGGCAACATTCAAATGAAAAGAAAAAGCTCAGGTGACTGTTTCAAAGATAATTTTTTTTCATTGCTGAACTCCAAATTCTGCTTCAGCAGAGCTTGAGGTACAGATGTTTTTTTGTTTGTTTGGTTGGTTTTTTTTGTTTTTTGTTTTTTTCTAAATTAAACCTGCCAAACTTAGGGTTCAGAGATCTGTCTTTTCACACTGCACCTGCTGATGGTCTAAGCACCTACACTGTGCTGGAACAGTACTTTTTTCTCCAACCCTTCCCTGCCAAAACCCACATTCTGCTGTTGCTAAGGAAATCTTGTACCCAAATCTTGGCAAGGGAAAGAAATGCTTAATTTAAAAAAAAAAAAACAAAAACAAACAAACAAAAAAAAAAAAAACCCAAACCCAACTTTTCATTCCTTTGTTATATTTGTTTGCTGTATCGTACAATGCCTATTCATAAAACATAAGACTTATTTTCTTAGAGTTATAGAATAATTTAGGTTGGAAGGGACCTCTGGAGGTCACCTAGTAAAACTGCCTGCAGAGATAACTTCAAAGCAAGATCAGGCTGTTCAAGGTCTTTTGCAATCAAACCTCAAAAGCCCCAAGGATGGAGAACCACACCTCTCCAGGCCCTTCTTCTAAACGCTCACTTCACTTTTTTTCCTTATATACAGTCAGAAACCCTTTGCTGCAACTCATACCCACTGGCTTGTCCATTCATTGTGCACCTCTGAGAAGTGTTTGGCTCTGTCTTTTCTCTAATTTCTCTTTCAAAAATTTGTTCACTCATTAGCCAGCCACTGGGGAGAAGCAAGAACCTCCCAGTCTCACATGTGTGGTTCTGCTCTGCGCTCCGCTTCTCATGTACCTCATCATCTTGTTCATGTTTTCTACCCAGTTTTTCTCCTTTTCTTTGCCTGAGATGACCCATCCCACCCAACCCAGCATGACCAGGATGAGCAAGACCTTCATGTAGAAGATGAGAAGGAAAGATGCATGAGAAAGATCTGAACAAAACATCCACACTGATGTCCAGGCAAGGGAAATAGTCCCCATGGTTACCCCATACTCATCTGAACATTCAGTTGGGATGACTATTTTGCAAGCCTGAAGAAAAGTCACATTTTCCTGGCTCAGCTTTGTTCCACTTCACATACACATATTTTGTCAAAAACAAGACATGTAAGTCCAATAATGAGTCCAAATTCAGCAACAATCTAACCTTTTCCTCCCCACTGTGAAGGAACACTTGATAGAATTAACATACACTAATTAATATATTCTTAGTGTCAGAAAAGGTCTTTGATAAATTTTGATTATATTTTGATGCTTGATCTTTGCGTTTCAGTTTCAGGATGCTTCACATTGCGTTTTTATTCTTTTCCTCTTACTCATCCTGATCAATACATTTCTAAATTCTGGCAGGAATCCTCAGGAGTATTTGCCATAGCTCTAAGCAGGCCAAAATCTCTGCACTTGACAACTCAAAAACACATTGAACTTTCTGGGATTGTACAATGACAGAGTCGTGTTAACAGCTTTGACTCTATTTTCCAGCCAAATTGAAGATAACCTTTAAACAGTCTTATGGAGGGATTTCTCCAGAGGCTATCAGGCCAGATTTGTACTTAGAGATCATTTTCTTCCCTGAATAAACCGAGGTTACCAAGAGGTGACATTTCAACAATGGCAACTGTTCTTATTTCTTCAGTAATACATTTCGATAGAGTCTGGTCTAGGATGTGCTAACGCATTCCCCAGATACATAAAGAGTTCCTAACAGCAGTTGATACTGAGATGGGCTAAACCTGACCGTGATGAGGAACATCTCCCACCCAATGGCCCAGATTCTGGAAAGAGCTCTACAGCCTTAGTCCTAACACTGTTTCATCAGACTATTGTATTTGTTTTTATATGAAATTGAGTATCAACAGGAGGAGAAAAAAAATGCCAATGGGAACAGTCTGTTGCTGTCTCTGTCAAAAGTGTTTTAAAATGGTTCATTAAATAAGATAAATTGTTTTCTCATTACTATTCAAACCAGTAAATAATGCATTCTTGAATAACACTTTATTAATTAAAAATGTTTATGTCTTTACTAATCAGAGTGCAACAACTCTTTCTAATATCAAATATGCTCTTATTTCTCTATTATTGTCATTTGCCTATTAAATTATCACTAAAAAACCCCAAAACATTAAATATTTACCCCTAGAGTCAAACTTAACCTGCAAAAATATACAGGGACCAGTTCTCCATGCCTGACATGCAGGCTATTTACTCCTTTGAAGGAACAATGCTGATACCATGCGTTACTTTTACTTTTTGGCTTGAAGAAAAACACCAGCCTGAGAAAAGAAAACAAACAAACAAACAAACAAAAACCCTACAAGAATCAAGGGCTGGGCTTATCTAGCAAGCATTCTGGGTTGTACAGGTACCCGAGAAAGATCCTAGCTCAAGTTAAGAATAAACTGCAAAAAGTAGTTTTTGAGTGCGTGAGAGTGAATTTAGAAAACTAATATTGATTTGCACTGTTTGCACCGGGTTGAATTAGAGGGGTGGTCATGATATTTCTGCAGAAGTAGGACTGTGAGACCAGCTAGAAGACTAGATTGCCATCTTATCTGAAAGGACTTCAGTTTTAACCTCCTGGACACAATCCTAAAATGTGCTATGCCAAGCCACACCACAGTGCTGTGACATAGTTGGGTAAGAGGATGTGTGTGGCACTGATGGAAATTACTTTGGTGATGAAACCAACAATTATGCCTTTTCCTCCTAATGAATTGCTAATGAAAAGTATTTGTCACCTTTCCAGTGGCAAATGGAAATTGCTTGGTTGCCTCACACAAAACAATCCTTTTTCTCCATGTGACATTTAGACCAAAAGCTGCAGAAGTTCCTACATCAAAAAATGGTGGAGTGCTACTCTGACAGAGAAGTGAGAAAGACAACATTCTTAATGTCATTCCTTGGTCCATGGTCCTGCCCTGCAAAAAGAAAACAAACCCCTGAAGGAAATGGTCATCTCTACCTCTCATAAGAGATGTTTAGTATTGCTGAATCAACTGTTGAGTAATAAATGATCTTTTGTTAAGGGAACTTCTGGCTTAAATGTGTTTATGTTTACTGTTCATACTACAATGTTCCAGTAAGGGTTTTTGTCTGTTCTCCCTGTTTGATAAATTCCTTCCTTCTCCTAGCAGGACCTAACATGCCTCTTCAATGAAAGGTCTGATGTTCGATTTCTCTAACGGTCTAAAGGTTACGATATTTCATGATTGCCATCATTTGTGCACAGTACAGTTATAAGGCAGGATTCAGAGCAACTTTAAGCTGACGGGCTGAGGTACAAGGCCCTTTTTTCCTGCCAGCATCACACCAGGGCATGCTCCAGAGCTAGGACACATCTGTCATAGTGTATCTTGTTAGAAGCAAGTTTCAATGGCTGAGTAGAATGACAAGACTTTCTGTTGGAAATACTTCAGTATTTTTATGAAAGGAAAATAAAAATAGAAATATTATGATCCTTTGTATAGGGGGGGATTGAGTAAAGCAACAGAGAGATTAAGTCATGAAGTAACAAATATATTCCTAAGTATGACAAAAATGCAGACTTAAAATTTCACAGCATCACAGAATCACAGAATCACAGAATGTCAGGATTGGAAGGGACCTCAAAAGATCATCTAGTCCAATCCCCCTGCTGAAGCAGGAACCTAAATGACATCACACAGGAAGGCGTCCAGGCGGGTCTTGAATGTCTCCAGAGAAGGAGACTCCACTACCTCCCTGGGCAGCCTGTTCCAGTGCTCTGTCACCCTTACTGTAAAGAAGTTCTTCCTCAGGTTTAAGCGGAACCTCCTGTGTTCCAGCTTACACCCGTTGCCCCTTGTCCTACCATTGGGCATCATTGAGAAGAGCCTGGCTCCATCCTCATGACATTCGCCCTTAACATATTTGTAAACATTAATTAGGTCACCCCTCAGTCTCCTCTTCTCTAAGCTAAAGAGACCCAGCTCTCTCAGTCTTTCCTCATAAGGGAGATGCTCCACTCCCTTAATCATCTTGGTGGCCCTGTGCTGGACTCTCTCCAGCATGATCTTTTATACCTCTCTCCAAAATGAACAAAGGGACATATCCAACATAATTTGAATTTTGGAGCTCGCACTTGACTATTCCCACTGAAGTATGCGTGTGAGGTGAGCTGGGGAGGCAGTGTCATTAAACGGAAAAAATGAACAAGGCAACATAGTTACTCTGAAGGTACAGGACTCTGGCTGCTCTGCACTGACTGCTTGAATGCTTTTTTTTGTGAAAAGCTTTTTGGTAAGGCACAGCTTCATTTCCAAAACCTTAACAAAGCTAAGGCCCCAGGAGCAGCCAAGAAAATTAGAAATGTTCACACATTTGAAAACATACAAAAATAATCCCTTTCTATTTTCAGGAGAGAAATGCAGGGAGCTGCAGCAGTGTACATCACCCTGCTGAGGGTACCCGGGGCTCTGCAGATGGGAAAAAGGGCAAAACTAGCCCAAGCCACATGCTGGCAATGAGAACTTCATTATCAACCTGTTATTATTTGAAGATTATTAACTTCAGATTCTTAACAGCAAACAGTAATTCTTGCTGATCAACAGAACCCCTGGGATGAGAAAGCTACTCTTCACTCACCTTCTTTCTGAGTTTTGGTCCTACTCTGGTCCCAGACCCCTCAGTCTGTATGGCACAGCATAAATTCACTTCAGTTATGCCATGTTATTCCAGCCTGGCCTAGCCAGAAGGTTTCTGTAAATGTTTATGAGTTAAGTGACAGAGCATGGTCACTTCCCAGCTGGAGTCCCTCCGTACCATCAGTGTGGAGAGGTATGGAGGGAGGTGGGAAGGAGAGGAAGAAGAGAGCTGTTTGGCTTTCCTGGCTGGGTATTTATCAAAAAGGGCCCATGGAAATTAGTGACAGCCTTGCTGAAAGGATCAGGGGGACAATGAGCTTAATTAACTCAGCATGAACATCTCAAATATCTTAATCGTCTTTTTTCAGGTGTCTCATAGGCTTCTGCTTTGTGATGATGCCCCATAGGGACCAGTATGCCTGACTTGGAAAAAGATGCAGGATGATATGAATGGATCAGCAGCAAGATGAAGAATTTAGAAGGGGAAGGAGTGGAGAGAAGGGGTGTCAGGGAAAGTAAGGCGGCAAGGGATCACAGGGACCTGCTGGGGCTGTGATTGAGAGGGAAGAGGAAGCAGAGGTGACTGATTAAAATAACGTTGGCTCTTGAATGTGTCTGGCATTTGGATGAGATGGTGTCTCTAGTCAGTATTCAAAGCATTAGCTTGTCAGATTGGTTTCCTTCACCAAAGGAAAAACAGCTTTCCCTTGGATATAAAGGCAAAAGCCCCGATTTGATTTTTTGGGGAGTGTTTAATTACTTTTCTTTTTAGTTACCAAGTAAATGAAGAATTTTAAAGGCAGGTAA
>NW_010310365.1:150284-156483 GCF_000700745.2 Antrostomus carolinensis | reverse complement strand
CTGAACCTCACTTAAGAAAATCCTACCTTTTGTGCATCTCCCATTCAAAAAAGATGATTAACTAAACTGGAATAACTCTGTGAGTAAAAGCAAAACAACCTCAACTTCAGGAGGAGAAAAACTTGCTCTGAGCACACATTTCAGTCTTTGTTCCAGTTATTTATTCCTTTTGTCTTTCAACATCCAACAATCAAAGGAATTAAAAGGATTAAAAAGCACGCACACAACAAGTGATGGCTTAATACATCAAAGCAGGTGTGACAACAAGTGGAATAGGAGCCAGGGAAAGCGACAGCTTCAAATTAGAGCTTAAAAGCCTACACGTGGGACAGTGGCAACACAACACATGGATCCCCCTAAAACACAATTGTAATTCAAAATACAGCCTGGCATAAAAGCAGAGCAAAATGCACTGGTCAATGTTACGGGTGTCACTGTGTCCTGTGACACTTCAGATTAGGGATCACCAAAGCACAGCCCCTTCCGTCATTAATGGCAGAGCAAAGCTACTTGTCCAGTAATGCATTAGGATGGGCTGGGCTGCTAGATGGGCAGGAAGGTTTAGATGTGTCTGCCCACCCTCCTCACCTCTCAGGTTTTGTCAAATACTCTCTTCCTAAAATAAACAGGTTTTCTTAACAGTGTATTTCTTCCTTTCCCAGCTGTGGTTAATGTCAGAGACCCTAACCTGCAGTGACAGAAGCGTCTCAGAACAAGGTTCCCAGACAGATTTAGCCTAATTAAAACATCTACTAAAGTAACATTCAAAAGCTACGTGCAGCCTTATAAATATCCCACACAGTTGTAAATCGAGTGTTTTCTCACACTTACAGGAAAGGTTCCTGGCTTGCCATGTGCTGCAAAATGATCCACACCTACCCCTCAAAGAGTTGTAAATGAGAATAAATTGATGGGGGGTTCTGATGACCCACACTATTGCACATGGAGGTGGGGAAGAAGTTTAGGGCACTGCCAACCCTGTTTTCAACTGTATCACGCTCAGATGGCAAAAATCATGTTTGTTGGACACAACTAACAATCTGGTTGAATCAAGACAGTCACAGAGTTGCCTCCAGCACAATCAGCATGTCCCTGCAGATCAGAAATGATCACCCGTAGCTGAATATCATCAACAACCAGTGGGAAGCTGGCTTCTTCCACACTCCCACCTCCCTTCAAATGAAACATTGCAACAGATTGTGCAGGCACTCCTCAACTGCTTCAGTGCAGAGCCAGTCTGCCCAGCTCAAGTCCCTTCCCTTGGGATACGTCGATGCTGTATTACACTGACATGATGTTGTTGCAAGTGGCACTCCAAAGGGAATGCGATTCCCCTTCTACACAAATAACTGAGATTTCAGAACATACTTCCCATTTCAAATGGGAGCAAAGCAAAGAGAAAGTACACACTTGCTGCCTCGGAGCAATGCACATGCTCAGATGCTTCACTGGATCAGGTCCTCAGTGTAGACGGGATCAATAAAGTTCATTGTTATGAACTACAATATAGAATTTCAATGTCCTGATTTAGGCAGCTTCTGGTCACCTGGGACACAATGGCTGCTGATGCTGTTACAGTGGAACATCTTGCGGTTACTCAACATCAATACACTGCAATGCAGCGTGCAAGTCAGAGCATTTGGCCACTGACAGAGAGTGGTTGGTTTTCTGCCAGTACATCTGGCAATACTGCTCCCAGTGACTATCACCCGTGCATAGTACAGCAAGGCACCATCAATACTGGCCAACTTTGTTATAAAGTGAACGTAGGAGCGATATGTTTTCCAGGCACATAATAAATCTATGCAAAATGAATATTGTATTTGTTGCCCAGAGACATGAAAATTTTATCTTCCCTCCAATTACTATCTTGGAAATCCAAACTGATGGGGGTAAGAAGCAGCAGGGGAGGGCTCAGGATGCTCTGGCTGAATGACATGCTATTCAGTCTGTCATAATGGCCAATAGTAGACAGCCAGGTTTTCAATTAACTCCCTGTGTGGGATAGAGTCAGATCATTCTTCTATTAGCAGTACTTCAAAAGGCCAAAGAAACAGCAGCACTTGTCTCCTTGAAGTATCACAACTTCTCAACACGTTCAAAGAGGTTTTCAACTTCAGATAAGCCCTGAGCCAAAATTGGATCTTGACTACAAAGCTATTAGAAGGTTAAAAAAAGTGCAAGTTGAACAGAGGATATAGTTGAAGGTACATCTCTAGCTTTCTAAGGAGAGACAAGAAAGGGGATTCATTTCTCATTGGTGAGTGGGTCAATGCAATTTGCTGGTCTACAGATGAGAGATGTTTCTGTTGGTAATGCAAGCAAAGTGCAGGGTTGTATGTGGCTAAACAGGAGGCATTTGAAGATCTTCTCAATAGATGTCTGCAAGGAAAGTTTGGGAATTTTAAGAGATGCAATTTAGATAATCCTGAAGGAGCTGAGCTGGTGATAAGAAGTAGAGGTCTTTCTCCTAGCTAGGTTCTTCCAAGGGAGATTTAAATAGAAAGCAACTCTGGTGTCTTTGGTATCCAGTATGACATTGAACAATGTCCTTAGGACATCTTTTAACAGCAGAAATCCTTTCTACCACCACCAGAAGTACAGTTGAGCTTGGAAACAATTAAAACTCCTTCCCCAGTGGATCAGTGTCCTATATCTCTGCTGACCTCAGGAAGCCAAATTCTCACTCATGATTACCCCTCTCATATAAGCCTATCTTGGCCCTGAAGTCTTCCCCCACTATTTATTTTCCATATCACTTTGTATAAGGCAAGAAAAAGCTCACATTGCAGTTGTGTCAGTCCTGTGCATGTGCTGACCATCCATCTAGACTGATGCAGGACAAGTAATACTCATGGCAATCTTTGTTCAGAAGAAACATCTGAGGTAAATCTCACTCCTTTACCTATTCAACTCAAAGGAACAATTTTTCTTCTGACCAGAGTATCTGAAATTAGTCAATTAATTCAGAGACTATCAGAGGAAGACTGAGGGACTGACAGACCAAAGGTGAGGGAGGACACATTTATGAGTTCAAAGGTTCTTGGGAAACCAGGATAAAAATAGCAATAGACTGGGGAAGCACCAAACTATGAGATGTCCTGAATTATGCCCTGAAGAGGTCTGTCTGTAGCATCTCTGAAGCAAAGGTGGGTGGGGAAATGCTTCTGAAAGTAACTGCTCAGAAAAGCAGTTCATCAGGGGAAAGTTAGAGCTTGCTATTATCTATCTATTCCCTGGCCTCAGGAAGAACATAATTGCATTTGAGCTTAACTGTAATGAAAAGAGGGTGAGATATTCCCTGTCTTTGATCACACAAGATGTTTTACCAAGGAGAACCACTGTCTCCCCCTACAGGGTGATCTGTATCCGAGGTTAATGAGTCTGCTAATGAGCGTTACTACAGCTGCCCATCTCCAGCTCCAGAGAGGCAGCTTGCAGAGCAAAGTGTGCAGAGTTCAGTTCCCAAGGGAGAATCACCACAGGACAACGCTGGGACACCCTGGAGTAACATCGGATATAGTCATATAGGGTAACTGAAGGAATCCTGTGCTGATAAAAATCGTATAATTTCACTGCAAAACTCTGATTTGTTTCTTCCGTCTTGTTATGAGTCAAAAGAAGGAATATGTTCTTCCTTCCCCCAGGCAACACTCATTTGGATGCAAACGGGAATGTCTTTTGGTGCTGTTCCTGGCTCTTCTCTTCAACAGACAGGAGAGTGCTTATTAGAGCAGATGCACAGAACACAGAAGATAGCCTGATCCCATTCCCAGTGTTAGTCAGAGGAAATTCAAGTAAATGTCTGTCCACCTTGCACGAAACATTTGCCAGTCTACCCAGGCTGTTCAAGAACAACTTAAGCTCAAACAGTGCTTTGAGTAAAACTGCAACATGGTCTGCTTGTCTCCATTAATCCGATGAATGGCAGATTTAAGCACTGCCTCTCCCACCACAAACCCCACCAGAATCCCTTGGATTAGACGCTATTCAAGGGAAGAGATTTGCAAATCCTTCAGTAGGACCTAGGAGTAGACTAGCTTAGCAGTCCAGGAGTCACAAGTCTCTAGTTCAGAGCAGATCAGAGAGGCAGAATCTGGTCCATATCTTGCACTGCAGATAACACATGCTGTCCTACATCTCCTGAGTGCTTAACAAAAAGAAATCTCCCCATTTTAGACCTGTTTCTGTTCAAATGCAGAGGCTGACCCCACTCCTTAGCAGTCCTTCATACCATCAGATCACAACATACTTGAGAAAAAAACAGACAAGAAAAGCAGAAAGAGGCAGTGAAGGGGTCAGGAGAGGCTGCAGTCTCACCTCCTGTATGCAGCTGGGCAGTAGGATTTGTGATGTTCTGTTGTTGCTGTGCCAGAGCAACGTGGAACTTCCTGATGCCAGAGAAGGGAAAGGGGAAGGGGGAAGGAAAAAAAAAACCAACAAAAAGCCCCAAAAAACCCCAACCTTGCGAGAGACGTGTTGTTGTTACAGAAAAAACAGATACCAGATCAAAAAGGTCTGCTTAAAGACAGTACATATACCAGCTCCCGGGGATTTCAAATATTTATGCTTTGCTACATTTTTAATCTTTAAGAGTTCCAGGGATGCTGCATGTAGAATATGATGTCAGCATATCCTGTGTCTGACATGACTGTGGCTTGTAAACCCTTGCAGCTGTGGGAGAGGGAACGCAGGCTCACACAAGGGTTTCTGAGGCTCACCTTGCTGCAGACCTGATGAGGTTTTTCCCTGTACCCTTGAAGCAAAATTTGAAATATGCTCTTACCTGCTGACTCTGGCCCTGTTTCTGCCCCTAGCTCTTCCATCCCAGGCAACACGCACAGCACCTTCTGAAGTGCTCTTGCTGCAGTCAGAAAGGTGCAAAGGAGATACTGTGTGAGACGATCGCCTTAGGCCCCCTGTCACCACTCCAACACGTGTTATCCCACCTCTGTCACAGATTACCAGAGTCCCCATTCTACTGCATGGCCTAAATAGATTTCTTGCCTTCCAGATAATTAATAACCTGAAGCGGATTAATATTTAAGATCACACTGGGGAGTAATTTGCAAGGTACAACAGAGGTTTTGATTCTTCTGGTACAGAAGCATGGACCGAAGTGTTTTAGCAGGAGTTTGGCGTGTGTGCACAACACCTTAGGCACACCCAGGACTAATGCATCTAACATAGGTGCTGGAATTCATGGTTATTTCAGCTCATGTCAGCTTTGATTACAAGAGACTTCATATACCGCTTCTTCTCTTCCTGTGTTTCTTGAATAAAATAAACCTAACACCCAAAGCTGAGGTAGTATTTCAAGGAACTCGGTGGCTGCTGCACACTGGTTGATGTTTGTCTCTTAACTTGGGGTGGAGCTGCATAAATTATTCAGGTTCTTGTATTTTAACTGTCAGAGAAATTTAGGATCCTTAACCCATTTTGCCAACTATCATGTGAGCTGAGGGAGCTTTGGAGAAAGAAAGCACTTTCTGGCGGGTAGAAATGTTCATGCTTGCAAAGAAAATATAAGATGTGATATTCTTGGGTATAAAAATCATACCCTGCTCCACTTTTCTTAGAAAGGCTTTACTTTTGCTCGCTCCGAGGAGTCTGTAAAAGCCTACCACATCAGCACTGCTATGGAGGTCACCACTTAAGTTGTCCCACAATGATTACACCCAGGTCTCAGATGCTGATGAGACAACATACTGGCAGGCTTTCCCTGAAAGCCCTGGTACTATACTGCATCTTTCCTGTGTTAACTCACTCTGAGACAGCACGAGCATCAGCCATCCCTCCTGTGCCATCCTATGCATAGCGCTGGAGCTTATAAACCTGTGGGTTATAGCAGGAGAGAAGCACATCAAAAGATTGGTCTGTCCACTTTCCAAAAGTGATGAGTCTGATCGATTTTGAGTGAGCTGACTTATCCCATGAGGGGATTTCAATATGCAGTATTTTTCTGTGGGGTGCATAGAGGCTGATAATTTTCCCTTGCTTTTGCCTGCCTATCGTACTCTGGCAACACTAGACGGTGCAAGGACAGCTCATTTGAGCAGCAGTTAAGGGATTACAACTGAACTGTGTCTGACTGTGCTTTCTTTCTCTGTACAATGACCAGGTCATAATTAGGACAGGAATGATGGTGTTCAGTGATGTGGAGAAGTGTTAAGCTGTTGAGCTTCTGGCACCATGACCA
>NW_010310365.1:121391-150266 GCF_000700745.2 Antrostomus carolinensis | reverse complement strand
GCAGGTTTTAGGACTGACAAAACTGTGTCTTCCCACTGTGGCACGGCAGTGGAGCTACACCACATTTCTGCAGAGCCAGGCTGTGCCATGAAAAGCCAAGAAGAGGACACGGCAAGAACCGCTACACGGTCAGAGCAGCACAGCCTTGGTGCTCAGCTCCTCCACCCCTACCCCAGGGAAACACACATGGCCTGAACCTTGCCTCTACCCACAAAAACCTTGAAGTGAGATGCTTCACTGTTAAACATGCAGATCTATGGTGGTTTCACTGGAATCCAAGCATACATCCCAGTTTAGGCAGAACTGCTGGAAATGCTATGCCAAAATGGTCTCCTCCTCATCAGTCTGTTTATAACAACCCAGAAGTGTTGTCTTAATGTTGTTTTTCTGCCTTTTTATTTTTTAATCCACCTGACCTTTTGAAAAAGAAAATGCTATTAACTGGCTTTTGCAGTGTTGTCAATGTTCTGCAGTGTTGATTATTTATAACTATATAAAAATGAGGATAAGCACTGAAAGTTCGCTTGCCAAAGCCCCATCTCTATTCTAATGCATGTTTTTTTATCTGTTCTTCATAGCAATGTGTGTTGGAGAATTTTACCACCAATTCTCCCCTCCTTGTGAGTACTCAGCCAAGTAAAGTACTAGCCAGATTTGGCCCCTCTAGCATTTGAATTAGGAAATTATCACCAGCACAGAAACTCCCTGGGTTGCTCATACTATGCCATGTAACCCTCCCAGCAGAAGTCTGGATGCTTCAAATTTACATTTTTTAAATGATTTCTAAAAATGCAATGCAATGTGTTTTGTCCACATAGATTAAAAAAAAAAAAAAAAAAAAAAAAAAGCTTAACAATTTCAGTATAACAACTTGTCAAGAAATAAATGGCAGTACACAAGACCCTGTAGCTTACTGGCTATTCAGCGCCCTAAGGGAAATAGCTTTCCAGTCATTTTTATAGGTACATGTGGGTGAGCGTTGATTTCTGTGAAGACATGCATACACAGGGAGTGAATAAAGGAGTGTAAAAATATGCTTGGCCATATGTGTCACAGAAAGGGTATCCTAAATATTTTTAAAGCAACTTTGTATTGATAAGAAATTGGGGGGGGGGGTTATTTATTTATTTTTAAAATTCTGCAGCATGCCTTTGGGTTTTGAACATGCTACCAACACATGGTATGACTTCAGAACAGAAGCTTTACTTCATCGGTGCATTTTTTGAAAAAGTAACGCTGCTTTCTGGTTTCAGATCATCAGTTAGTTTGAAAATATGCTAAAGACTTCATGGAATGTTAAAACATTTTCCTTTTATGTCTACTTTGTTTCAAGCAGTAGTAAAAGGTGATATCAAAGGATAGAAAATGCACCTTTTTCTGTTGAGGAAACTACCCTGAGATTTCAGCCATAGTTTCACCATCCTGAAAGACAGACTATGAAAGATTATTCATCTGCCTTTCAATCTATCTACAGCAATATGAGTATCATCTGCTTCTATGATAAAAGCCCCCTGGGAGGCTATGCTGTGCTTATCAGATGTGGTAGCAGTTGAAATATCAGACGAGCAAGATAATAAATAATAAATGAGCCTATATATTTTAATCTGATGTAGGAAAATGTTAACTGTTAATCTGGATAATGTAGACTCCATGTCCTAAAATCCTCTACCCGTGAACTTCAGTCAACCTCTCTCTGATAGCTTCAGCCTTAACTTTTCACTGAAATCAAGCTTCTGAAAGCATCAGCATTTCTCAAGGGCTTTCTCAGAGGAAAGCACAGCCCCATACTAAATAGGTTCATTTGCTTGGGGCTGATAATTAGTATTCTGCAACTGCATTTGCCATCTCAGGACTCAGATCCTGTGATTTGAGAGACATCAGGAAACACTACTGGTTCTTCTGTCACTTTTCCCCAGAACAGCACCTTCTGTAACGGTCTTTCAGTCCCTTCAGCCTGCTGAAGCAGCTGGGGCTTCATTCTTCTAAATCAGCCTTTTTCCCATCTTGGCTTTAGCTGGAAGATTAACATTTGAAAGCAAGGTGCTATGGGTTTCTAAAGATTAATTCCTGGAAGTTCCTGGAGGGAAAAGGGCTTGGGAGCTACAGGTACAGATAAAAAAGGTAATGCAAGCTCAAACCAGGCTGTGGTTGATTATATCTGGAGGTTGCTACAGCATGATCACTGCTGTGATTCAAGAGATGCTAGTGAGCACAACCCAGCACTCAAAACAAAAACTCTAAGCAGCAGCAATGCTCTTAACCCCTAGACTGGGGAACTCTGCCTAGACCAAAGATGGAAAGCTAACACTGACCTTTCTCCTCATCATCCTCTCAAGTCAGGGATCAAAGTAGCAACTGAAATAGTGCCCTGTGTTCAATCTCCATATGGTAGGGATGCTCAAAGTAGGGGGAGTATGCAGCACTTATCACATTCATGTCCCTCCCAACAGCTCAGTTGTCCCTTGACATGACCCACACCTTCTTGGCAATGAGGGGTGAGGGGTCAAACTCCATAACTGCACTACACTGGGCTGAAGAAGAAAAACCAGGCACAGAAACATAAAGCCAAGCATCAGACACTGGAGAACCCAATTTTGGCAATTCTTTAAATGACTGCATGACTGGTATTTATGTCACAGATAGCTTCTGCTACATGTAGCATCAAAATATAGCAGGTGTTTTATTTACAACTGCCATGGGAAAATATAGTCTGATGTAATTGTTAAAGATCTGTTTGTATTCCAGGCAGCAAACCACCATTTACAGGATGAAATTGTTTGCTGTTTAAACACTGCCAGTCAAGGACATTAATTGGTGTGGGTTAAATTAAACTAGACGGCACAGCAATAAGATTTGAAGCCTGGGAGAGGGGTGGGTAGGAAGGAGGAGGGGAGGAGGAACAATCTTCTCTCATAAATAATGGGATCTGAAAAGGAATTTTTATAGGGACAAATTAATCTGCAAAGAGCCAAGTTCAAATCTAGTTCATGTCCTACAGGTATGCCAAGCAGCCCTAGGGAAGGCAAATGCTACCTCCGCCCCAAGAGTAAGAGTTCCAGCTTCTGTCAGCATATTCCAAATATCTGATCAGCACCAAGATGCTGTATCAAAGACTGGCTGCCTTCCAAGATGGTACAAGCTGAACTGCATGACAGGGAGAGGAGATGTTGTCTTGCCATTTTTAAATGAAGCTGTAGTAACAGCCAGTGGCAGCACGCAGGCTAAGGGGCAAGTCTTCATGACAACCTTTTGTTTCAGTTCCTTGCAAATCTCTTACACACATACACATGCAAGCAAAGACATACGGAGCAATTTTACTTTGGTGGAGGGAGAGTTAATTTTAGTCTGATGTCTTGAACTTGTATTCAACCTGGGTGCCTCACAATAAGCTCCCTTTCTCAGTGCATGGGAAGGCATGTTATTTATTCCTTTAGAAATGTAAGCCCATTGTAAATAAATAAATAGCAGCTCTGGGCACTTTTTTTTTTGAGCAGTCTTTAAAAACGCTAATCGAAATGCAATGACAGGCTGGCAGCCAGTTTCACTATCCAGACTTTTGATAACCAGCTAAGCATTCCAGCCACAAAATTAGCATCACACCCACAAACAAAACTATCCTCCTGTCATTCATCCTTTCCCAGCCCTTTGGGAAAAGGCAAAAACCCACACCAATACCCAAAACAAGATCTTTGTAGTATGTTTTGAAGGTCAAGAAGTTATGGCACAGTTTAGATGAAGCATGGAATGGATTTTTAGCATGAGACCAGCAAAGAATACCTGCCATTTCTTCAGTCTCCAATAGCCCATCTCCTCTGGTAGCGGTTTTATAAGACATTACTATCAGTAACCTGTGTTTGATCTGCTATAAACACCTGTATTAGGTACATCAAAGCAGCCATGATCTTCCCAGGACAAGTCATTTGGTTCACTCCATACGAACAGGAGTTTCTTCTTCCAGCAGGGACAGAGGTGGGCTGTGCCAATGAGAAGGACAACAGCCTTTGTCTTCTCATCCTCAGCAGAAGGAAGAGGACACCACTACTATTTATTTGCAGTAATTGTAAGAGACACAACCTGCCAGAGCAGAGCACCAAGACTTCAACACCCAGGACACCCACAAATGTCCCATTCATTTTTGCCTCTATTGATAATTTTGGAGGGAGCAGTTTAAACACAAGCAAAAACAGAAATTGACCTTCAGCATTAAATTAATTTCTCACAACTCCAAGCATTTTGCTTTAAAAAATACCTTGCAGCACCCCAAATTAATTGCATGACTAGTCAAACAAAGACCATAATTAGCAAACCAGGACCTGATTCGTCAGTCTGTGCAATCAGTTTTACCCTGGGGTAATGCTGTTGACTGCAGATGATCTGGCGTGCACAAGTGAAGGCCTGGAGTTTTAATCATTATTTCCAAAGATGTAGTTCAGGCAGCAGTGATAACACCAGCAATACTTGCATCTCCCTCCTTTAGGGCCACACCAGAGCTCACCACTAAAACTTTGGCACTACTGGATTTTAGGTGTCAGGAGAATAGAGTAATTTTCTGACAACACTATACCTAAATCAATATTTAAATTGTACGTTAAATAAATGCTGTGATTATTAGGAGCAGACTTCTTCAAGTTGAATCACCAGGTAGCTGATAGCTATCCTATTACAAACTCCAGAACCCTCAGTAGAGATGTACTTAATAATTGTTTGGCATTAATTTGTCATGCAATAATTATCCTATTAAATCTAAATTAAACCCTCCACTCAGACACTTCATCTAAAGTGTGAACATAACAATTAAGAGAGAAGGGGGAAAGGGGGATGATTTCTGCATTATTTTCAGTGTAAGATTTCATGCTTTTGTGACTCGCAGCAAGAGTAGTAAAAGGGATTTAAAATATTGCACTGAAAAGAGAAATAATTCTGAAACACTCGCACCAGAAACAAAAATCCATCTTCTGAAGTTACATATGGTGCACAGCTTAGGATAGCATCTTGCTACACTGTAAACTTCAATGAATTTATTTCTTTACCATAAGGAAGTTCTGTATTGCACTTCCTTTCTAAGGAACAAAAAGGAATTAAGAAAATTAAATAAATTTAGACAATCAATGAAGGCTGAGATTGCTCTCATCTGTCTAGCCAAATAAAAGCTCCAAAAAACAGGCTGATTTTTTTAACTCAAACTCCTCCTGTTGTCAACAGCCAGAGATCAGGCTCTCCAGAGAGAGATTCATCCCACCCACCTCAGAGCTTAGATCTGACAGTTAAAATGGGAGAAGAACAAATCTCATCCCAAAGCCAGACAGGAAGCCTGGAAAGAGAGAGATTTAAATCCAGATCTCATGTTCTAAACTGAGATTTGAAGCACAGAGCTGTTCTTCCACATAGGATAATAGAGCTTGAAGTGCTTAAAATGTCATTAAGTAGCACTGTTGAGCTGAGGACAGTCTGTGGGTGTATAAGATAGTTTTCTGGCATTTTCCTGACCAATTTAATTTTGGGATCAAGAAAAATGGGGTTTTAAAACCCAGATGAGTTCTCTTTCCACTATGGCTTGCAATTGCTCAATGAATTTCCACACAGGTTGCAGAGTAGCACAGTACATGACAGTCACAGTAGGTTTTTGTCATCAATCCAAACCATTCTTTTCCCAGCATTTAGGTGTTTCTTCAAAAATGCAATCTCTTTCAACAGAAGAGCATTCTCCTTAGGTAAAAAACCTGTTTAACACTTTTTTTTTTTTTGTTGGCATGGGTTTTAGCTTCCCTCACCCTCCCCCATGTTTTCCTTAGAGACAACAATCCTTGGATTCCTCCAGAAGCCCAAAACACCAGTTGTTGCATTGGTTTTACAGTGCATGATATTCTCTCTCCCTTCCCCAGCTGCTTAAGCCAAGCATGTCTCTCTCTGTGCCATTCTCCTAGGAGATAATTACCTCTTCACCTTTCTCTTCCTCTGCTAACACTCTCTACGCTGCCAACTGCATTTTCCCACAGAGATGGTATTACTCATCTCTCTAACAAAACTCCGATCATTTCTCAAATTATACTTAGCTCTCCAGTCTGACACTTGTGTCTCTGTACTTCAGCTGTATCAGTTTGTCTAAAAAATGTCTTATCTAGATCCTTAGACTATTACAGATACAAACAACATAGCCTTTTTCAACCAAAACATTTTCCTCTAAATTACCCAAAAATTTGACAGGAAGGTTCATTGTGGATTAAACTATTCACTGACTCTGTTTTGCTCCCATGAGCCTGTTTCCACACACACAAGTCAGCTTGGGTTTAAAAGGTTGGTTTGAGAATTGCAAAAAGTAGATATCAAAAAGGGTAGGAGTACATTAAAAAGGAAGAGCAACACACTTTGACAGTTGGAACAAGAACAGTAACCAGATCTCTGAAAACTTTACTTGTAAAATTTAAACACAGATTAAACTGGAAAGGAAACTCGTATATTCAGAGATGCCTGCCAATAACAGACTGAGAAAGCCAGCATAAACAAGGTCTGTTCAGGTAATCATCAGCAAATGTAATTCAAAGCAGATGAAATCAGAGCCTCTGTTTATCATGAATGGCACCCACACATGGTACATTTAGCAAAGTCTACTTTTAAGTGAATTTAGTGCTGTTGAAATTGTGAGATGGACAGCCCAGAAGGCTCATTTCAACCCATGGGGATGGACAGCCAGGTCAGAGCAGCACCTGCTTCTTCATTGCAGCCAGCCTTGGAGAGGCAGAACCTTCTACAGACATGTCCATGCTCACCCTGTGGATCACCCAGTGTCTTGCAAGCTATGGACAAACTAAAACGAGGTCAGTATAATGCCTCCTACAGTATTGTGAGAAGAAGGGGGAACCCTGGAATCTATGAAATCTATGAAATATTCTGTAACAGGGACAGGGTGTTTGTGCCCAGTCCCTATCAGGAAAGGATTGGTCTGTGCTCCAAAACATTGCTTCATGCAGGACTGCAAGGCAGGATTACCTCATTCCCATGACAAGAGGTCTTGGATCCATCATAACTAGCCATAAAACATTTCCTCATTTGGCCACAGACAGGGAAGAGCTACATATGGAGCTGCAAAGGAGATGTCAATTTTTTCTCCAAGGCAATTTTAGAAATGAAGCAATAGATAGTCATAGGAGGGTTGATGATGCAGCTCTCAGAAATATCTGCCATGGAGATCATTACTGTTTAAGGACTGGAGATTCATTACCCCTGTTGCCTTTATGGAGCCAGTGCCATTAAACTGCTTACTTGGGCAAAGCCACAGAGTGTGTTGCTAATGGTTTCCAGGTTGCTTTTTGGATGGTGTAAAACCTATTTGATAATTAGTTCTCTTAATTAGTGCTATTTTCATTGTAATCACTCCCCTCCCCAAATGATTTCACGTCACTGTTTTTTTGTAATATTTTTTTTGTCTCATTTCCCATTATCACCACTGGAATCACATTGATAACATTTATTTAATCTTTTTCCACAGCTCTCCTGTACATTTATTGTCACCATCTGCACACACATTGCATTGATCATACGAGACTTCCTAACTGCATTAGTGTGTGTGGACTTATGAATACACTGAGTGTTTAAAGAAGCCTTTTTAAAACTTGTTACTGGCTGGCTGTGTCCCTGCTGGAGTCCTCTTGGGAGACTCAAGGAAGAACAATTGTTTTATCCTTCCTAACAATACTAACACTGCTTCCTACCTCTGTTCTTTCACAGGGCCCTGGAGATCTTTTATAGCATCCTACACTGGCACTGCTGTGCAGTTAAACCCTCATGAATGCAACAATGAATTAATAACAGTGCTATATACCATAAACAATTGCTAACATAAAGGTAGCAGCAGCTCTCCTGCAACACCACCATCTTCTGATGCTCAGTCAGTGGATAAAACACAATTGTCTGGTTCATCTTGCTCAGAAGATATTTACAGGCTGATTTACCTCCCTGATTTTTTTTTTTTTTTTTTTTTTTTTGGTAGGACACAAACTAGGGCTCAAAGCCAAATCCAAAATATCCTGGGGCTTTTCACTGCCTTATAAACAGTTAGTTATAGCCATTGATGCATTGTTGGCATGTAATAAACCTTTAGTGGCCAGATTGCTTGTAAAAATACATATCTATAATTGATATATATAACAGTTGTGCCTGAAGACCTTTTTTTTAAGATGAGTTCCCCTCAATTTTAAGACCTAGGCATGTTCACATTAAACAGACACTCAGTTACTTGAAAAAGAAAAAAACTTAGCAGCCTAAATACAGAAGCTAGAGAAACTCAATGATTTGTCAGAGGTCACGAAGGAAGTGTGTGGCGTACATGGGAATAAGAGCACACCTTCTATGGCAATTAAACGCTCTACTTATAATTCACCCACTGCTTATATTAGTAGGAGTTTGAGAGAGAGAGCAAGCTGTGAATGTAATGCTCAGACATAGATAGCAAAATTCTGGCTAGGAACTTCTTGAAAGCCAGATTATTAGTGCAAGAAAATAATTGTTGCTATTCTCTGCTGATGATATTCTCCCCTTCCAGAGTTTCACTTCCAGAAAAACAAACTGACAAGCTTCGCCTTTAATTCACAGCAATGCATGAATTTTCCCAACGTGCCTGCTTTATGCACCATGTACCACAGGAGCAATATTATGGCCTTCCATGGTCAAAGTTTCTGTCTTCTCCAGCTTTGAGACTGGATGTTCACTACACAAGACCCTGCTGTCACCACACCCCTGCCAGTGACAAGCAGGCATTGGGATTCACCTAATTTCTGTCCAGGGCACCGACCCTGAGCAACTCAGCCTGCTTTCAGCCTTGAGCAAAATCAACAAACAACAGCTGCTGAGCCAAGTACACCAACCAAGCTATACATGTCTAACTAAGAGTGATTTGGTCTTTCAGGGCAGCTTCTTGACCTGCTGAGCCTGAAATAGCTAGGAATTCTCCGAGTCAACTTGTTAGATGCACACATATATATGCAGGCACAGAAGAAACGCCTTGGTAGACTGACCTTAGGCACTAAAACGAACAGCAAAATATTTAGAGAAAACTTTATTACCGTGTTTTCCATAAATACACACTGCACAAATTGACAAAATGAAACCTAAGGAGATCACGTTCTAGAGAAGTCATTGTAATTGTAATAGGTAGGCAGAAATGTTAGATGAGGATAACATGCCTGATGGTGAATGGATCATGTATAATGACTTAAATCATGTTAATGTGGTGCTGGTATGTGCATATCATTTCTGCTTGCTCCTATTTGATTTAAGCAATCTGCAGAACAGTCTTACGTATGGAAGACACATGCACAGCCATTCTGTTCATGCCAAGGGCTGGGGGGGAAGGATGCAGAGTAATTTACTGTAGCATGCTCGGGGCTGAAATACATTGAGATCATGTGACTGCCAGGCTTTGTAGTAACAGGTAGGTAAATTACTTCCATCAGTGTTTCTGAATTTGCATCCGTATGAGGTTTTCCTATCTGAAGGCCTGGTTTAAAATTTCTGAGGCTCTAATAAGGCTCAGAGATGTCTCCTTCCTCCAGGCACCACCATCTCCTAGAATAACTAGCACAAATCTCAAGCACGAATCCCTGGGTTATGAGGATCAGGGAGCTGCTGGAAAAGAGTTCTCTCATGAAGGTGGCTTTCCTCAGCTTGAAGAGCTAGAAGATGGGCAGACATCATGAAACTTGTTTTTAGAGGGAGTCATACAGATTGTGGATCTGGTGAATACAAAGACATGGAGGACTGGGCAAAGTATGTTGCCGAGCTTGTGTTTCAAGCATTCCTACTCAAGACACCACATAAGAGCTTGTTGCTACATTAGGAAACCACTCAAGCCAAGAGTACCTCCCACCACGTCCTTGGTCTTCAGTCTGGGCAATGAAGGTGTGAGACAGCCAGCATATTTACTCTCTCATATAACAATCACAGCTTTGTTACTAGGAACAGAACTCACGGAAAATGGCCTCAACTGAGCCAATTTAACCAAGGCTCATATTCTCTAGTTTCAACAATGCCTTCAAAGCTAAAATTTGCATGCTCGGGGGATCGCACCCCTCTGTCAGCTTGCAGCTTATTCATGTTGAGGTCCCCTTCCTGTAGTTAGCACAGAGGAATCTTTTTCTCTTAAATAAACTGTCAGTTCTTTCCAGTTTCCTGATTTCTGAAGACTCTTGCCCACATAGCAGGACTAACAGCCCATAATACTGTGGTTTAAGGAATATCACTGTTTCCAGCAGGAAGAGTGCAAAAAGACACTGGAAAACCCCAGTGGTCAGGGACATTTGTAAAAAAGAAAATCACTGCTCTAACAAACAGATATTTGCATGCCAAGTTTCAGTCCAACTCTTTTGAGAAAGGTTTTGCTAATAAAGGTTGAATTTAGACATTCCTATACATTAAAATACAAGAAGCTGAGAAGCATGTCCATCAGACTGTTACTAAGGTTTGCAGGGCTATGCAAGACCTGGATTTGACATTGAATAGTCTCTACAGAAGGAGCCTACTTGAAACAAAGACAACGTTCCCAGTATACAAGTCTCACTTTCAGACTACTCCTTAGAGACCTTGTTCACTGGGCAGTGAGTGTAAGAATTCAACTGCATCTTCCCACCCCCCCGCCTTGTGATGGGGAACGCTCAGAGTGTTGGTTATTGTTTGTTTCCTTTGAACATCCCATGGAGACTGCAAGACTGTTTCCTGCAGGTATTCGGAACTGATAAAGCTTCCATTACAGATGTTTAAAGATTGGACATAGCTGGTGAAACATGGATAATTTACCTTCTTTTCACTCAGTGCTTGGGTGCTCAGTGTTTCCAATCGTAAAATTGTTCCCCTTTCCCCTACCCCAGCTCTCCTCTTTTCTCTTTCATTTTGCCTATGAACTTGAGGTTCAACTCTAGGTCAGGGAGAGATGGAGACAATGTGAACAGATGTGACCTTGCCAACCTTGGTTTAGCAGATGGTTTCTAGATAAATTGGATTAAAACACTTTAATTTGTCACCTCCAGAGCATATCTGTCCTCACTATCAGACACTGTCATTGTGTGGCTGTTTCCCTGATTCACCAGCTTTGCACAAGATGTGCTGGCCATGCTTTCTTTTGCCTGTCCAATTAAAGCAAAAGCCAGTAACAGGCAGTGGAGCTCTGGAGGAAATAAAGTTTTGTTCTCATTTCAGAAGATCTTTAAGTAACAGACAATAAATTATTTTCTCAGCACTTTCACCTGTGTTACAAGAAACCATAGGGAGACAGTGCCAGCAACATTCACTTTTCTAGCCCCTATCAGTCTCTGCTGCAAAAATATTCCAAGGGAAACTTTCTGTGGCCCTCAGCAGTCATCATCCATCCCCTGCAACAATACTCTGTGATTTTTGCCTGTATTTCTGTTCTCTTCTTTCTGCCAAAGGACAGATTGCAGTGCATTAACACCTCAAGCCCGTTCATTTAAAAAATGTGTCAGTAGGGCTCAAATGATGACAACCTAGGATGAAAAGCAGCAATTCTGCAGAAGCCTACAGGAAAGCATGGTACCCCAAACAAAAATAAGAAAATAGCAAGCAAGCTTAACCTGCTCTCCAGCTCCAAAATACAACTTGTGGATTCAGAAAGACCAAAAGTTTCCAAAATGTCAGCCAGTTTTTCCTGATGTTGGCATGTGTTAAAGAG
Source organism: Antrostomus carolinensis (assembly GCF_000700745.2). NCBI lineage: Eukaryota > Metazoa > Chordata > Aves > Caprimulgiformes > Caprimulgidae > Antrostomus > Antrostomus carolinensis. The sequence goes on along the minus strand of NW_010310365.1, from coordinate 138,589 downwards.
ACTGCAAATCCACCATTATTTGACTAGGTTACTCCTGAAGCCAGTTTCTCTTAGTACTAAGTATAAACTTAATGTGTTTCTGTGAGTAGTCAAAGTGAAATGAGAAACTATGAATTCAGGCATAATTCATTAGGAGTAAAGATGCTAGTACATGCTTAGAAGACGTTTACACAATTGCTGTAGAAAACACACATTTGTTAAATTCCCTGTATTATATTTTAGCTGAAACCAGATACAGAGAAAGTCCTGAGGAAAGTCTTTTTCTTACTTTGTTTCTGCCTTGCCCAAAACTAAGCAGCAGTGTTGAAATCTTGCAAGGAAGCTCATTCCCTTGAGGTTGCTAATCAGCATTTTAGACAAAAGTTTGAGGAAAGCTTCCAACCAAGACTTCAAACTTTTATCTGAAGCAAACCAGACTTCCAAATTGCATTCTGGTTTTGCAAGACAATCATTAATAATAATAGCAAAATGATAATTATAAAAATTATTTTTTCATGTGTTTTATTAAAAAGAAGGCAGAATCATGCTGGTCAGATCAGTGCAGTTACATCAGAGATGAATTTGGTCTATTATTCAATTAATCCTTCAATACACTCCTTTGGTTGAGGTAATCTATTATTATTATCGTCACTTCTGTTATTCCCATTACAGACATTAGTTCCAAGAATGTGAATCATTTGTTGTTGAGGGTCCTGATCCTGCAATAGGATGTGCTGGCAGAGACCTTAGTGCCCACACCAAATTCCGCTACTCTGAATGAAACTCATCATCCTTCATTAGAACAATTGTTGCAAAGAACCATTACCAGCTGTTGTGTCCACCCAGTTGAAAAAGTGCTTGCAATATTTAATTTGAGCTGGCAATAATTAAACAAAGAACCTGTTTGCATTTACTGTAACTGGGGCATATTTAATTGACTGCCCTGCTTTTGGGAACATCCTCCTGTCCACACCAAAAAGGAAAAGGAACACACAAGCAATACTAAGTGTCAAAACAGAAGCGCTCTCAGTAATCAAACAGAATAGATGTACAGTCAGCACGCTCCACTTCCCTGCCCACTAGTCAATGCAGCTGACTACTTCTAAGGCAGTGGTAACAGTATTTTTCCTCTTTTAATAACTGGTGAAACAGTTCTCCTTTTAGACATTCGATCCACCTGCATTCATGTTTTATTTTGCATCAGGACTGTGCTTCTAAAGAGCACCTCCAGATTGTTCCCACTTACTGTGTTTTGACTCATATTGTGGAGTGATCTTAGCTGGGTTTCTTTTGGGTGTGTGAACCAGATTCCTTATGTATGACACTTAACTTGAAGATGTGCTCCAGGAGCATTTAAATGCTTTGACTGCTATTGAGTATTTGGTCTGTAAGGCCAGACTAGAGCTACCTAAGGGAAAACCTTTGAAACATATACAGTGTGGACATAGAACCCCCGGCAACAACTGTTTTGTTCTATGGTTCATACTATTTGCTAATGCAGAACAATCCACTGTCTTATACCCTTGACCTGCAGCTAACTCCAGTAAAAACAATATTGCACAAACCAGTCAAGCCGATTGCATTACTGTTACAGAGCTGTTAGCATAGACACCTGTCCATTGTGAGCCAGAGCAATATTCTAGCTCATTCAAGATTGGTCTCCAAACAGCTATTAGATCACCCAGGAACCTTAGCTGCAAACAAAAAAATTCAGTGAGAAATAATTCTGCTTGCTAGTTAAACTGCAAAAAGCAAATAATAATAGCAAGCAATGTAAGAATGTCATATATTTTATTCATTAGCATTGCTAACATGGAAAATGTTCCTTTCCCTGTGATGAATCTTACTTATTATATTTTGAATGTAGGAGAACATATTCAGAATTTTGTGTCAAACATACAAGTACATGCTATATACTTAAAGTAGCATGGAAATCAGCCAATTTTGAAATGTTTTAAAAAGAAGGTTTTTATATTGCCACATATATTGTGCACAGATGTTCAATACATTTTGTGAAGTATATAGTATATCAAATGTATAGGAAGCCTTCCCCTCCCTTTCTACACTCCACGTTCTTTATGGGGTATACTAGTTAGATTAATGTTCTTAATAAAAGACCCAAGGGCAATAGATTCATGGTGTGATCCCAGGAGCCCATTGTGCTCAAGACTGGACAATGCTCCCTAACATTTGGAAGCCTATCAGGTATTGCAACCAGTAGCAAATTGCCTCAGATAGAGCTATAATTTTTTAATTATAATTCTTGCTAGAAACTGGTCCTCTTGGCAGAATGGAAAACAAAATAATGACCCTGTCTTTTTGATCCCTGAGAGGACTTGTTAATTTATGTTTGCTTACTGTTTAGTGTTCACGGGTCCTAAAATTTGCACAGGGCCTCGGGGTCTGCTCTGTTCCATGATTAAGTGAAGCACAAACCTAGAAATGCTGTTCTACAGCTCTTCAGTTACAATCTGCTTACAAAAAAAATAGATCACTCCATGTGTATAGGAAGAAATACATTTTCCTCCTGTCATTTACTAACTCAGACAAATGTTTCCTTATTTACTGCCATACTACAGGCCATGGAGACATGAGTTTCTGCACTGGACAGATCCTCTGGATGGACATTGGATGCTTGATGTTAATTCTTAGCTCTGACACTAAAGCTCCATGTGAGTTTTGAGTCAGTGTCTTCATTCTTTCCATTGTGGATTCTCTTCCCCCTCACACTAACAAGAGGTAGTCTTTTTCACAGTGGATTCTGCCACTGGCTGCTTCAAAACAGTTATTTCATGAAATGAATATACTTCATATCCCCTGGAAGAAGTGACAGTTTGATTTAGAAGATAAATGTTTATATGTTTTGATTTCTATATTTTTTTCCCCTCTCTCTATACAGAACTTGTATATATATATATTTATAAATATATATACTCCGAGAAAAGAAGTAAATATAAGTTTTCACAACAGTCACAGTGAATGGTAGTATGAGGTATGAGCACGCACAGAATCTCTTAAGTAACTTACTCCTGTTATGGTTTTCTTTGTAGATAAACATTAAAAATGTTTCAGCAAACAAGGAACTTGTCCAACACAAATCATACAGTGATATGCATCTCTTATTGTGTTAACCAATGATCTTGCATCTTGGACTTGCTTTGCTGGTGCAATGGTGGCTGAGATGGCTCTGTGTGCCATCTACCCTTTGGGTTCATTACCAAAACTTACTAATGACCAAAAGGGCACTTTGCTGATGTAAATAACAGATGCCCACGTAAGAACATGGAAATTACAAAATCATTTGGTTGAAGTATCTGTTTACTAACCTTTTACACCACATGAAACCACTAGCTGTAAGACACAAATAGAAAATTTGCTTTGAATCCTACAACAGTACAACCACAGAGAAACAACTCTCATAACATGGGTGTGAAAAACTAAAAAGCAAAAGAGAAGAAAAATACATTAAAGAAACAGCCAACAGTAAACTAAGAAAAGTTTTTTCCTTGCTCATGTAAGAAAAAATGCCAGTTGGAATAAAGATCAAGTTTCCCATTTACATTTTTCCATAGCTTCCCCCCCAACCCCTCCCCCAAACAACAAGAGAATCGAAACATGGAAGATGACATGATTTCTTGTTGAAAGTTACTGAGAGTTTCCCATGGAGACATGTCATGCCACCACATTAATGGATTTCCATTTCACAGTTGCTTCTGCAGCTAGGAACAACTTTTGCCTTTGTATATACATCAGAACTCAAGCAGACAAAATAACTTCTTTACTAGAAACAATCACTTCCATAAGCAACCAAACAAAGGGAGGTTTTGGTTGAAGGAAAACAAAGCAAATATGTGACAGCTGGAAATCTGTTTTCTATAGGATTTGTTTTGGCTTATACAAGTAAGTGTTTATTTCTAGAGAAGAAAAAAAGTAGATTTGTCAGAGAATTAAAAAAAAAAAAAAAAAGTTGAGGCACACATTTAACATTAGGCATAGCCCTTCCCAAACATGAGAAAGAGACCTCTAGTCCTTCCTTAGTCATATTAAAATGAAGGTTGAACCATCAAATTGTCACTATCTGAACAATGAAAATGAACTGAAGCTAAAGAAAACAACTCATTATGCATCAAAAACAAGGGCACTTATTTTAAGCAGAAAATTAATATATTTCATATTAACCTTGTACCAAAACCTGACTGCAGTAAAGATCTTTAGATTTGATCTCTACCTTATAAAATCCTTTAGTGAAGGGACAACGGCCTAGATTATGATCTTGCTTACTGTTGTGTAAGTCTCTAGTAACTTCACTAGAATCACACTGCTATAAATATTTATAGTTTCTTTGTTAACATTTTGAGCATTGTAGTGGGATCAAGCTTTATAGAGTACAAGATATTTTAAATATTGGAAATGTAGGTTTTGTACTTGCAAACATCATACATGGACTTAAATTTACCACTGTGAGCAACACTTCCCAGTGTGATGAAAATCCAATTTCTTCAGTGAAGACTCAGAAGACTCAAAGGGTATCACTTATGCCCTTGCTTCTTCTGTGGGAGTTGGAAGGGACTCAAGAGAGAAATCTCAAAGCAGCATTGAATGGGATCCCATGCAAAGATGCTTGGTTAATTCTGGTTAGGTCCTAGCAGGAACCTGGGAGATGGCCTATTTGAGAGAAGAGAAGGCAACACTTTCCTGGCATTAATCCCCTGAGAATCTTGTCATCCCTGATTCCTTCATTTCCTAAACATGACATGTACATTTCAAATTACACATTTTTACTTGATAATTATTTAATAAGTTAGGAATGGAGTAAGCAAATAACGGCTGGAGAAGGAACATTTAATTTCCAAGAGTGTCCTGAGAGATGCTTCATTGAGGGGAGCCATAGCAATTACTTGCAAATTCAGTGTCAGACACACCTCACTAATTCAAGAGTCGGGAAGACAACATGCATTAGCGCTAGGAAGGTTGTAGGTAGTGATAATCAGATAATGAACATCACAGTGGTGAATCTACAGGCAAAAATTACACAGCTGCTTGACTGAGATTTGAAATGCAAATTATTTTGCAGATTTACCCAATGAACTCTCGATCCTTTTTAACGCTTTGCCTCGGTATCATTTGGATCATTCCTCATTTACCTCATGACCTTTGGCAGATGTTTGAATTTTCCACGGTGATAAGGATTTTGGCTGGTAGGTGTTGAATGCAATGTACTTCCAAGTTGCAGGGAATTTAAGGACAAAGAGCAGAGAAGCAAAGTTCAGCAGTCCATGGTTTTATGCCAGTGCTCTTCGTGAGCATATTTCTAAACAGTTGGATCTGACTACATATTAATACTGTTTATACCAGGCCCTCTTGCGAGAGTCATATATTAAATATAACTCCAAGGGTTAGTTAAGACAAAAGTCACAGACTGAAAAGCAAAATATTGTGTTAAAATCCATGGATTTGATCAGTCTTCTGGTTGACAATGACATGAAAGATATGGAGCATATTAAAACTGCAATAATTCAAGTTTTGCGGAAACAATACTTAAGGCTCAATGACATGACTTGAAAATGGAGACTGTCAAGCCTTGGAACAGAGAACTGCTGTCTTAGCTCCTTCCATGAGAGAAGCCCTTTGATTCACTCTACACCAAGGGATAACATTGAGTATAAGACAAACCTGGCTGCTAACCTCCTGTGCTGCTTTTCATATTGCTGCACAGAAGCAAAACCACTGACAGATCCATGCAGGAGTCCCTGATGACTGAGAGATTTTCTACAGAGCATAAAGACTTCTCCATAAAGACAGGAATGGGCTGTACCACCCTAACTGTGCTGAGTAGTACTGTACTCCTGGAGTACTCCAGTTAAAGTTATTGGTGGCATGAATTAAAGTGGCAAGACCTGCCCCTTATCTGTACTCACTTAAATTGAGTACTTTGCATGTGCATCTCTAACACAGTTGTGTAGTATATTCAGCAACAATGACAGACAATCCTCAAATACAAACATGCACTAAGTTATATTTCTGATGTAAAGGTTAATGCTGATTTAAATTGTTTTTATCCTTCCCCCGTGCTGGGTAGAAAAACATTCTTCAGATTTACTGTTCCAGAATGTTCTCTTTCAGGATCTCACTACTTTGGCCCCAAGATTTCCCCATTCTTTACTCAAAAGTTGCAAGAACAAATTACAAACACAATTATTTGCAACCATAAATGCCTTTGATTGAAAAATACTAACAATCTTGATCCTAAATCTTATCATTGGACATTGGTCAAATAGCAATTACCCTTTTTCTGACAGCTGTTGTCCTGACTTCCTACTAATGCTAAGTCATGAGTCCTTCAATCATTTGCTAATAGATGGAAAGATTTCTTTTTGCTGAAAACTGGTCTGATATACTCGGTTCATTGCCATCCCTCTGAATTGTGATGGGAAGCCTTAAATGCTTTGAGATTAGATAGATAGCTAGCTAGCTATGAAATTTTATCAGTAATATTTGCAAAGTGCCTAGAGATTTCAGAATAAAGGAGGCATGAGAAATGCAGAGATTTCTTGTTATGTTTCAATGCATGAATGTGAAAAGAAGAAGAGAGGGCGGGAAGAATCAAGCCAAATAATATGGTAGGCTTCAGAAAACTGATCGCTTTAATCCATGACTTCCCTGTTCTCTACCATCTCAATTGGCACTTGCAGAACTAGACTTCATTTGTTTCCTATGAGATTTTCCTCTAAAAAAGGATCTGAATGGAGCTAGGGATTTCTATAGAGCAAAGGTAATTAGTGCTGGAGGACTCTGATTATCTCTTTATACCACTCCTCACCATTTGACACCATTCCACATAATAAGCCTTCCCTTGAACAAACTTGGTCTGAGACAGTATCTCCTAGGAAGCTGATTCATGGTGTGAGGAGAAGAGTTTCAGCTTTCCATCATCTACAGACACTGGGTCCTTTTTCTTCTTTGCCTCTCAGTACTGCTTATTGGGAGAGCAGAAGAACCATATATTGCATTTAAAGAGGAAATCCCTGTCCCCTACCATCTCCTGCTGGTAGGAACTGTGGGACAACCAACTGCTCATCTTTTTTCCTGTTCTAATTTCCTTTCTATGCTTCTCCTATTTTAATTAAAGTGAGATGAGCAATCCACAAGAAAACAAGCTCAGGAAAGCTACACTGAATATACATCTGCATTTTAGTTTAATAAAAATTTAAAAGTTAAGGTATTAAAAATATTAAATAATTTCCCCTAAACAGAGTGGGGAATTAAAATAAAACCAAACAACAACAAAAGCAGAAAATATCATGATCAATTAATGATGAATATTGCATTGTCTTGTGTTTGCCAATATCAGTTCAAGCCCAAAGAGATAATTTGGAAGAGGGGGAGAACTATTAGGGATGTTTAGGGAAATACCAAGCCCAAAAAGCTAAGCTATATGAGAGAACAGCAGGCAATAGCAAAAGACCTTGAGGAACATGAGACTAATTAGAGAAGTCGGCCATGCGTTTTGTTATCACTCCATTACAGTGAATGGAAATGAGGCCAGGGGTTGAACATCTCTGCTCAGGAACATCTTGGGAACAGGAGTAGGGAAAAAACCTGATCTGCCCTTGTATTAGTTATTTAAGTTCAGAGAACTTAAACTGATACAAAGCTGATTTCAAATAAAAAGACATAAAAATAATCAATAATCACTAAAGATCAGAAATTCAGAAAAAACAGTCAAAGAGGTAAATAAAATTCCCAGAGACTTTTTTTATTTACAACAGTTAATGGGGAAGGTGAGATAACAAGGGAACTCATGACAGGGAAAAATAACCATTAAACTTCATAGACACTTGCTAAGGAACAATTTTCTTGTGCCAGTAGCTAGAAATGGTGCAAGCTTCAATACTTTTATTTGTACTTAAATGAGAGGCCACTCGTTATATATTTGCACAGAATAAACTTCAGCTCAAAGCATTTAAATGTATGCTTGGCTTTAAATATGGTAGTAATCCCACCTCTATTCAGCCGAACACTTAGTCATGCTGTGCTAAACCATATCTCATCTGTCCCTTGAGATTCCGCAATAAAAATTGTTGTTTTGCATTTCAGCAGTGAACAAAGTGATTCCTATCTACAGTTTGTTTGTAAAACACTTTGTCAACCAAATGGATGTTAAGCAACTGCATATTCTTATAAAGCAAAAACACAAACAGAAAAAAAACCCCACCCTCTTTCTAAATGTGAATGGCAGTAGACAAACATGACAAACTGAAGTCAGCTAGACTGCCGATTCCTCTGGGAAAGACAAGCTTGTTCGCAACAGAATCAAAGAAAGCAGGTGGCCAGCCCAGTCTGCTGCCGGGATGATGATGCTAATAACCAGTTTGAAGTTGCTAAAGTAGGTGACACAGTGCTGTTGCAAGAATCAGGCCCCATAAGAAGTATCTGAGGATAGGCTGGTGAAAACGCCCAGTGCTTCTCTTTGTAACCATTTTTCAGAATGATTTTACCACTCCTGCCTAAGCTTGTGGTAGAGGCAGTATTTTTCTTTTTGTAGTCAAAACCCCATTGTTTAATGCTTCTGAATGCTATGACAACTAGAAGGGGGAAAGGCAACCTGTAAGTGACAGTAAATGCATTCTCTCTCTTTTTTAATATCCAGTGTGTATATCTGTAATGTGCTGTTCAGCATCATTCTCCAAGGCTGCTTCAACAGACAGCTGGGAAAGACAATCCATTGTCAAAGCAATAGCAGCTTTTGCTCTTCACTCAAGGAGTTTTGCATTCCTTGTTTTTATGTTTTATCATGGTATAGTGATGGCACAGACTGACTGACATGGGCTGCATGCAAGAAATGAAATACATTCCCCTGTCCAACCAACTCTGCTTTTGTCTGTCCTTGCTTTGCCTTCTGTTATGTAGCTTGGCTTAATAGATCCAAATAGCCACAACAGAGAAACATTTCCTGTCCGGTCAGCAGAGCTAGTTTCACATTTCTACTTGAACTCAGTATTCTCAGGACACAATCAAAACAGAAGACAGATGTTTGATAAGTATCTAGTCTGTGTAGGAAGACAGAACATCATGATATTTAAGGAAGGAGAATAGAACCTTTTAATTCCTCTTAGGTGAAAAACATATTGTTTTAGCATTTGCAGTGGAAATCCAGATTGCGTCACATAAAGCTATGCCAGACAGTGCAAGTTTGCAACTGGCTTTGTTCTGGTTTTGGAAGGATTCTGATACTGATACCCATCTCAGACTAGTAAACTTGACAGCATCTCTCGACTAGATAAACTGCTGCTCCCTTGCAGGTCACTAGATGGTGAGGGGGAATATTTTAAAAGCTCATAATGCAGACAGTGAAGCTGCAGAACTTGCTGTAGTTAATGAGTGAAGGAACACTTGCTGCTCCCCATCATACCTTTCAATTCTGCTCACATCATGTAATCTCAGACAGCACAAATTACCATCAGTGTGAGATACCAGGAACACCTCAAAAACCATAGTGGAGTTCAGTATGAGAGCTGGAGACCGAACAGCATCTCTAGGCCAGCTCTCTGGAGTATAACTTTAATTAACAAGGTTCTATCTAAAGAATTTGTTGAGCTGGTTATTTGGAAGAAAAAAGTCCATCTAGGATCCTAGAAACAGGACCCATTATATTCCTTTTAATACAGCTTGGATAGAGCAGAAACAAATGGGCAGAAGGGAAATGTCTTCCTAAGATAAAAAGGAACTGGCTGCTCTCTGCTGATCCTTTGTCAATGTGCCTCCCAGTATTTGAAAACAACAAAGCTGAGAAACAGAGATTCAGCGTTGATAAAGTGTAGCCACTATCTCTAAAGCACCCCACAGCCTGCTAGAAATTCATTCATAGGCAAAGCCTTTAGCCTAAGAGGAAGACAGGGAATGGCAGGTTAAGCTTGTGCCACTTATGAGTCTGTCTTGTTAAGAGGACAACTGGAGAAACAAATACAGAGCAAATATTAGCTGATATCTTTTGTTAAAGATTTCAGGAATGAGGAATCGAGAGGACAATTCTTCTGTGTCCCATACACCCAGCTAGAACCTGCATCAGGAATTTCCAGATCTACCCACTCTTATCTATTCCCAGTGGTCTGGAGCCAAAAACCCCCTTCTCTTTTCAGGAAGTTTATTTTTTTCTGAGCCTGCACATATTGAAACATCCCAAATAAGAAATTTTTTTAAGTGCTGACAAATGGGAAAGTATTCAAAGAAGAGCAAGGAGAAATGAATTATGAGTGCTGGAGGGACTTACTCGCAAGGAAAGATTAGAAGAACTAAATATGTCTAGCTTGGCAGAGAGATGACTAAGCGGGAGGGGGGAAGTGATAAATGTCTACAAATATTTGAAGGGCGTATACACTGAGGAGGCAGAGAGATTCTGCAGTGTGAGCCATACCAGGTGGTGAGATTAGAAGCAAAGGGATGGAATCAGAAAAGGAAAAAAAAACAAAACACCTCAAAAAGCAAAAATTCAGCTGATGGCTAGATGAACAAAAGTCCCCATGAAAGCAATATACATCCACATCCCCCACACTGGGGATGTGGAGGTTTTTTCAGAGATGTACAGGAGGGCTGAGTGAGTACTTTGATGCAGGCAGAACTAATGGAAAGAGTTGCGCCTTGATGCTGGGAGGCCAACAGAAACCTCAGTGGACAACAGGTGTCCCACCAACACTGTCAAATAGAGACCTTCAGACAGGAAGTGAAGGTCGTTGTTGTATCCAACTGAAATCACAAGAGGAAGGTTTGCTTGGAATAATTTAACGACCCTGAATTTGGTAGAGCTACAGGACTTTATCTAACCAGACATACTCCAGACAGATTATCCCTGGGAAACAGAAAGCTTTGGGTCTGTTAACCATTCAAAAACATGGTTGGGAAAGCCTGAAAGATCAAGAGTGAAGGACAAAAGCATCATATCCCTCCACCTTAACCTGGGTTAACCATCCCTCATCTTAACCAGGGTGAAAGGAGACAGAGGAGAATGCGGTTCATGCCCCAACTTAGTTTCTGATGCAAAGCACACCAGTGCTCCCTTTAACACCTTGAAAAGTCAGGAACTGAATGTAAACAACTTCTACTTTCCTTCCACTTTCAGACATGGAGGATCTCAATCACCAGCATAGACATCCCCCCATTACCATGTTCCTCTAACAACCAGCTGATACAGGCTGCAAATGGGGCAGCCAGAGGTCACAGTAGTTTGTGTGGTGGATCAACCCAACTGGACAATAGTACCACAAGGGAAAAGACTCATTTCCCTCTCTCCCTGCAGAAAACTAACACATTGCTAAGCATGGCTCTTCGCACTTGGAACAGCAGCACTAAAAACCTCAGCACAAGGACTATTTCATTTTGTTTGAGTAGAGTACAGACAAAAGAAAAAACTTCACCTTTGAGGTACAGGGGTGGTAGAGGCAGAGAGGAGATTTTCCAGGATTTCCAGTGTTGCAGGCACTGAAATTCAAACCCCAAACGAGCCATTGTTTCCAGTACACCAAAACCTCTAAGTAAGGTGCTCTTAACAATATAATTCCCACCAGAAATCATACTGGAAAGCCATCACAAGGTCCTCCCACTGCGATGGAGTTAGCTGCCCAACAAACAGATTCTTGTCATCTGTAAGAACCAAGTCCCAGAGCTCCTTGTTTATGAGCCAGCCCTAGGACAGAGCAGCTGCAATGACCTTTACATGCGGAAACAAGCATGAGACACCCCAAGTCAAACTTTTTTTAAAGAGGTTATAACAGATACACTCTTCTCTCTGTTCTTCCCAAAAACACAATCCTCCTGCTAACAGAAAGGATGAGAGATCTCAGTGGAGCTATTATGCAGCTCCTGCTCTCCTTACACTGGATGAAACATAATGACATACCTTGGTCTGTGTGCAGCACTGGGTAAAACAGGCGTTGAGTCCGCTGTAGAGGCAGGCTGGTTTTTGACTCATCAGGAAAAGCAGCAGCTACCATTCAAGACTCGGTGGAACCACTTGCAGGTAAAGTCTTGGGACCTATAGCAATGCAGTTGTAATGGAAGAGTTGTAATGGTCCTCACAAAACACCACAGATTCCAGTGTCCCAGCGTGGCTGTAGGGAGCATAGTGCTGTTGCAGCTCTTTGTATTAATTAACCAGATGTTTAACTTCAGCATCCTGGCTAAACTCCAGTGTGGAGAATTACATTTCCTTTCTCTACCTAGCCTTCACTCAACAGCTTCAGTCAGAGGAGTTTTCCCCCCACCAAACTTCTGGTGCAGTTAGTGCAGAGCAGGTGCAGTGTGTCACCCCAGAGCAAGCTGCATTTCAACAGCAGGTGAGAAACCACTTTTCAGTCTGCCTGACCCAAAGTCTCATGGAACCTACTGTGTAAACATAAGGCACTATTATCTCCACTCTCCACATGGAATCACTTTATGGAATTTATTATTATTATTTGGAGCTCAAATTGAAACCCTCTGGCCATGGATGAACACTAAGCCTGCTTAGAGAATGCAGGAAGCAGCTAAAGTGGTGAAGAGGCAAAGATTTATGACAGACAGAAAAGAAATTTTCTTTTCTAGCAACAAGCTTCACATTCTTAATCTATTTCTGCTGTTCTTGCTACTCTCTACCAAACTTCTGACAGGTTTTAGAGACTAACACTTACTATGCTGCAAGTGGTTCCTCTAAATCCTATTTTATCATAGTTTATAACCACCTGGCTAGATTCTCTGGGTGGTATTTTTCACTCTTATAGTCCCTAAGAGTATCTGTATTGCCTATGCTACAACCTCCATCTTCACCATCCTCTTTCTTCCCTCCAGTATCATCTCAGCTGTCCTTAACTGGGTTTCCTTGTACTTCTTTCTGGGGAGCTCCCACCCTTTCTCATCTGTTCAAATCACCACATTAGTGAGGCAGATTGACAACAGCTTTCACCTGTCTCCTAAACAGGATTGCAGCCTAATCCCGTCCCTTCAATTCAATAAAGCCTACTTCTGTAAAATCTCTACAAATATATTTCCTCCCACAATAAAATGATATTAGGTGAGGATTTAAAGGGAGATCTGTGAAAGCAGAAAAATAGCAGTGACAATGAGGAGTCCCTCCTAAATTGTCTTTCTGAGAACGCCAAATGGCTTTGTAATGGCATGAAAGTGCTTCCTGATTATTTCCAAGCCAAGGCTCAGGCAAGCCCTAAGGGTGGACAGGAGAGGGGAGAGCATGGATGTCAGCAACTGAACATTAACATGTCTAAGGGATGAGGGATAAGGAGTATATAAAAAGCTGCAGGAAGAAGAAATGTGGTAGAAATGCTGTGGTCCCTGACACTCCCTGTGATGCTGGAGCAGCCCCAGTAGCAGAGTTATAAGGGAAACTTAGAGATCCATTTTTTTCCCCCCATGCTAAAAACTTTCAGCTTTTCCCTATGGGGGGGACACTGTCTTTTAGTCTCTATGTCCCTGTGAACCCCACTTTATGATCTTCAGCAAGATTTTGCAGCAGAAGTTTCATCCAGGATTTATCAATTTCCCTCCAAACTGTCAGACACATCTTCCTACTTTACAGTGGCTTGTCTCTTCATATCTTCCTCTTGTAACATAAATGGGGCTGATCCCCCACTCTCAGACCCAGACACCCTGGAGAGCCTGTGGGCAGGACCTGGGCGGATGCCACCAGTGCTGCTCACACCCATCTCTGGAGCCAGCGGCGCTTGCTTGCAGGAAGGAGCGCAACTAACACAAACCTCACGCTGTGTTCCCATGACAACCGAAGTGTCACATTCATCATCCTCTCATTTCTAGAAGAAAAAGCTATAGGTCCAATGAAGAAAAACCCAGGAGTCCCAAAGGACTTTGCTGAGGCTGGGCAGATTTTTAACGTGATTGCTTGCACCATGCACCCAGGAGAAGTGCAGCACCCAGCTCAGTGATGGCACATGGGTTTGAGCACGAGGCTGTCTGGGTATCCAGACAGATACCTACAGTTCAAGTCTCATCTGCTTTGTCTCACTTCAAAGCTAGGGATACACAATCAAATTACCATGGCTATAAGAGTTACTAGATGTTAGGAGAAAAGGTTTCAGCTTCACCCATCCTATCTCACACTTGACACGACCTGGGGATAATATTTGCTATCAGTTATCTTTGCTCAGTGGCAAAGTGACTTATTAAACTGCAATAATTTAATCATATAGATGAATTTGGAGTTGCTCTGCCTGAGGCAGCGGAGACCTTTGTGTGCAAGTCCCCTCCTGGACACAGTGAGCTGCCACAGCCTCACTGTCCCATGCTTTTCTCTGCTGATATCCATGTCCCAGAAACCAGATCCAGCTGGGCTCCAACATTTCCATTCACAGGAATCTGTATGAGCTTCTCTGCTGTGAGTACAGAGCAGCAATTAAAGCACTGCCATGCAGATTTGTACATGGGGGACCTCACCTTTCAGTTCTAAGACAAACCTGCTACAAAAGGGAGACTGGAGATGCATCACTGGACACTTTTGGAGCTCTCTGATGTGTTCTTGCTGGAGGCATGAGAACATCTAAAGCTTGAGGATTCATTTCAATCATTTTAAAATCAGTTCTCCCAATTAGTTTTTTTTTTTTAAAAGGAAAAAAAAAAAAGATAAGAGGAACTTTCAACCTAAACAACAGAAAGAGGAGAATTTTAAAATTATGCTTTGGAGAAAGCATGTAAAGGAAGATCATATCTGTGTTTAAGAGGAAAAGGGGAAGGAAAGTGTGGAAGAGAATGACATCATTATACAGGTAATCCCTAGATAAGACAGGAATAAATGATTTTAGCACTCCACTGCCTCTACATCCCCACGCTGAATCATGAGTCCAGCAAGGTGCGATATTTAGATGATCTGGTATAAGTCAATGCAAATCAAAAAGTAATACCCCTTGACATTTGGGGCTGGGGGATGTATAACAGGAAAGTGCTCAGTATTGTCCAATGGGCTCTGGGCATTGCTCCAGGGGAGTTTTCTCTTAGGTCTCCTACGATTTGTAACATCACCTTGCTCAAATCACAGAATCACAGCGGTTGGAAAGGACTTCAGGAGATCATCTAGTCCAACCCTCCTGCCAAAGCAGGTTCCCTACAGCAGGTTGCATAGGAAAGTGTCCAGGCAGGTCTTGAACATCTCCAGAGATGGAGACTCCACAGCCTCTCTGGGCAGCCTATTCCACTGCTCTGTCACCCAATCACTCAGCTATTTTACACCTTTGCTCAACCTTTGGGAAGCCCTCTGCAACCAAGAGATGAACATCCCAGTCATTTCCATTGCCTGGCTGGCAGTTCTGAGCCTCTGAGCTGTGGAGAGAGAAGTAAGTTTCAAAGCTTACTATCTCCTTCCTAGACTAACCGAAGCTAGCAATCAGCTGTGATGGTAGTACAAATGGAAATACCTGAGGGCTCCTTAAGATTCAGCCTGTTCTCCTGTTATTCCACTCATAGGCTGGAAAACAAAACTCTAACCTCAAGGTTAGGTGATATAAAGTTGTCCATCATCCTATAAGGGCCTGAGATCACAAATAAAATAGTTATGGATATCCCCAATTAAACACAGCAGTGTATTCATTCATGCCTTGCTGAGTGGCATTTCTGCAGAGGTGATGAGTAACTGTACAATTCCCACCTCTTCTTCTCTGGAGCAGCCAAGAAGGGGTCAAGGCAGCTAACGAGAGAGATGTGCTGCTCCTGCGACTGGCTGCCCATTTAGAGGCTGCCAGGTGGTTGAAGTGTGCCAGCCAGGTTTTTGCAAGCATGTGAAAATTAACAAATTTCACTCTGAGCTGGAAAGGGCAGATAATTGAGTGAATTAAAATAAATAATAAACAAAACAACAACAAAAAGACCCCAAACCAAAAACCCAACAAACAAACAATGAAAAATTGGGAAAAAGAAAGAAAGAGCAGGAAGATGAGCCAAAAAGAAACATTTCAAAGGCCCAGAGCCTGCAGCTCTCATTAATGACAGCAACGAAAAGATGGGACCCTTACATTTTAATCAAAAGCAATTATTTTTTGAAAAGGTATTATAACTGTGCCATGCAAGAACAGACCTGGCTATGGCCCTCTAGCACCAGAGGTGTCGGCATGGCTGGCTGGCAAACAGAAATGAGAGTTTCCTTGGCTGTGTTATTTCTGCACTGCCTGTGAATATCAGCAAAAGGAAAGCGGGTGCTTCAGGAGAAATATCTCAGAGAGGAGACTGAAAGCCACTGGAAACCAAAGGAATTAGAAACATGACAGAAATCTAAATCCCAGCTTCCTCTGGCTGATCTGTGTATGAACATTGCCATGTAGGATGTTAACTTCAAACCCAAAGCCAGCTGAATCAGCACCAGAAGGCAGCAGGTAGCAATCACAGGGCCCTGGGACAGAGTGGCACCTACCTTGGGAGATTCAAGTAGAGATGTCAGGATAGACAGATATGTAGAGTGGCTCAGATGTATAGATATATACATATTTTTGTGTGACAGCAAGGCTAGAGAGGGTAAGTGTGACCTCCTCAAAAGCCTAAGAAAGGTGCTTGTCTGTAATCCCTCCCCTCCATGCAGTGAAGAAGTTCTTGTTTCCACTGCTGAGGCAGGACCAAATGCCCACCTGCAGCCAGTGGCAAATGGTCTTCACAAGAAGGTTGGGTGGAGAACAAACTAAGGCTTTTGCTGCTATATAGGTGTTGGGGTCTTTGTTCCTCAGCACATCTTTGTGAAGATGGAAAAAGGGAGAGGAATTTGAGTAGCATAAAACCTGGATGAGGAAGAGCAGAATAAGGCTGAGTCCTCAGGAAACAGCATGTAATTGTTTCAATTAGTGTAAGAGATGAGACAGTGAAAAAAGGAAAAAGGTTTACAAAGGCAAAGCCTCAATTAAAAAAAAAAAAAGAAAACAAAACAGAGAAAGAAAAAATTATGAAACACTGACTTATTTACATAAAAGGAAGACAAAAGATAGTGTATCTAGTTGTAGTCAGAAGCCGAAATTTTTCATGTTTTTTTAAGGCAGTGCCATGTGTAGCTATAAGCAGCAATAGCCTTTGATTCTGTGAAATTTCCATAATGGCACAAAAAAAAAAAAAAAAAAAAAAAAAAAGGCCAGAAGCAATTGCACCTGGATTAAACTTCTCAACCTGCCAAGGCCTGTGTTTAGGGAGCAAGGCAAGGAGGAGACATTGTGTTTGGGTACAAGAGCCATAACCTGGAGAAAAAAATA
>NW_010310365.1:104851-121367 GCF_000700745.2 Antrostomus carolinensis | reverse complement strand
CCTGCTGGTGTTAAGATGCAGAAAACAGCTTGAAAAAGAAGAAATCGATTTTTTAATACAAGTTAGACACTGTTAGCCTTTTCTACTTAGAAATACCCAAGATAGTATGCCATTCAAAAACTCTAATGCAAAACAACAGGAGATATTTCGCATTTATTTCAGACTTTCAAAGGCATGTAGTGATTTTTGACAACACCTGCAGCATTACTACAGCGTGGATACTTTCCATGAACAAAACTCTTGTATTGTTGCAATTGTAGGTAGTTAGGAAAAGCCAGCTCTGTGCAAACATTCCTTCTTCCTCCAGAATCTTAAGTCTTGCTGAGAAGAAAGGGTCAATCTAATACTTCATGGAATCAGAGGAAAATAAGCACTTTTTATTCTCCCCAGAATTATACTGAGGAAAGCAGAACTTCTAGCTTCAAACAGAATATTCTCTTGCACCCCAAATCCCATTTCTGCTAAAATCCCTATGAAGTTTGCCAAGTAGCTCTTGATCTTCATGCCAGCATTTGGTCTAATAATCCTAATTGTGCTCTATGTGTAGTCACACAAAGAGGAGTATATTCTGGAGTTGCTAGGTGCTGATAATACCTAGGTATTTGATGAAGTGTTCTAGCATACAAGCTTCACAGGATTTGTTCTGTGTGGTCAATTTAACTTACAATCTTTCAACAGTGACAAAACGTGATAAAGGAATAACGTGCCTGAAAACTCTGCATGCCAGTTTTAACAACTGTCCTCTTGTTGCAAACACTGTTTCTCTGTCATCCTCAGACTATCAGGGCTACAACACCTCCACCCCAAGTCTTGCTGCTTCTGACAAGGTGGCAAGGTAGCTGTACGATGCCACAAAGGACAATAGGCTTTTTCTGGATCCCTGCAGGTGTTTAACGAAGCAGCAGCACCGCTGAGCCTTTAAACCATTTGTTCACAGCTCTATCTACACTAGGAAGAATTCAGTGACCTTCAGGATATTAATAGATCTAAAGTCTCTTTGTTCCTGGGGAGCGGGCAGGGGACACTTCACCATTTATGACCTGCAATTATTCTCCCACCCAACAGAAAAGACTTTGTTGGCTGGCATCTACAACAATTACTGGGGCATGAGCGGTGTAATTTCTAACAGGGCTAGACAGGAGCGAGCATCCTGGTGTGCCACTGTCTCGCTCTCCGTCTCGGTCCCTCTGCGATGTTCAGCCTGCCGAGCGCTTCCCATCAATGGTGTGGAGTTGCCAAGCAACATTTGTCCTGTCCCTCGGTGGGCTTCCACTTACCACTCAGTGGCAGCTCCAACTTTGAAGACAAGGGTTTGTTGTGAAGAGTGAAATAACTTTCCTTCTCTCTTTCTGTCTCCTCTCTTCCTACTTGATGAGGTGAAAAATGAATCATTCTGAATAAGACAGATCAAATCCTGCATTCGGTTGCTCTGGGGTAAATCTCACTGAAAATTGTCTTAGGGGAATAAATTCACTGCTAGATGCCAAGGACTGGAGCTGCATACCCAGCACACACATCTAGAATACAGCTAATGTTCCTGCATCATACACATTAGAAAAAGCAGCTAGAACTAGTCAAACCATAAATAAAATTATTGGCAAATAATTTATTCAGCCATAGTCATGAAGGAATTAATCTTAGCCATTATTCTCAAACATGACTCAACCAATTCCTGGAAATAACACAGCTAAAGCCTCTTTCTCTGAGCTGTGAACCCTAAGATTTAAATTCTTATTTAATTCCACAGCTCTTTCCTTCTTGTTATTATGTTCAACAGTGTGCTGCTGCTGTTCGTGTGCCAATGATACAAGGTTATAAGGCTTAGACAGTTCAAAATGTTCTCTCTGCATCAGTAAAGCTAAAAAGTACAAAGCAGCTCTTACAAGTGAGAGCAGCCAGGCCATCTGGCATAGTGGCTTCAGTGTGCGCTCCCTGCTCCATGGCTCTTGGCATCTACCTGGGCATCAGCCGCCAGTGACAGTGTGTGCTCTGATCCTGGTTTTATCTGGGATGTCATTTCTCAGATCACCAGTATTTAGTGTATTTGGCCCTGAAAGAGTGAGAGTGGCACAGCAGAGGATGGGGTTACAGAGCTGGATAGGGTAAGCTCTGAAGCAAAGCCCTATGCAGGAGAGGCTGGAGCTCAGGGTGGCAACTGTGCTGACATAGATAGAAGTATGTGAACAGGGAATTCACTTTCAACAAAAGATTTTGGATTTTCTGGGAAAAAAAAAAAAAAAAAAAAAAAGATAAAAAAGAAAAGGAATTTCCATGGTATTGTCCCAGTTATTTAAGTAAAATAATGCCCTGCAAGAGTGACTGTGGGATACCTTCTTGGAGTGGGTTTAAAGCTAGGTGTCCTGTCTGAGCTGGTTGTTTATTTTCACTCAGAAGTTAATGAGGCAAGGAAATATCTTAGCAAAGGATCCTTTCCACACATCTTAGGAGGAGATGTAAACCCTCGGGAAGTGTCTATCTCTCTACATTTACTCTGTACTGAATAATTTAGACTAGATGCCTAATTTCTAAAAGGCTAAAATTTGTGGAGATGAACCTTGGCCTTCAGGAGTAATTTCTCAGCTAGTGTGCAGCTACCTTACACTGATTTAATATAAACTATATTTCTTTAGTTCCTTATGATAATGTAATGCCAGAAAGTACTGAAAACTCTCCTAAAGGAAAGACATGTTACTTGTCTTATCCTCTATTAGCCAATAAAAGGAGAAAATTAGATCAGCTTGACAAATCCATGTTGATTGTCTTTTACCACCTTCTTATCCTATAGCTGTTAATTAATTTTTTGTTTCATAATTTGTCAAGGTTTCTCTGTAGTCACTCAGCTTAGCTGACTGATTTAAATTTCCTGGCTCTTCTTTTTTCCATCTTCACAAACAAATACCCTATTTGCCCTCCTCTATTCTGCAGAATCCTCTCAATATAGGAGAAGATCTTGAAGTCCATTTGTAACTGTTCACAGACTGCTTTCCTTGGACAACCTGCAAGGGAATTCCCTCAGGTCCAACAGTTTAAATTCCTTTACTCAATGTAATGATTCTTTAATTTACACTCCTTTGTTCTGGCCTATTTCCATCCCTGAATCAGTGTGACTTCTGTTATATATATCTAGTAGCAACTGTTTTGGTGATAAGTGGAGTTAAAAAGGCAATGACGATTCCAACTCTCTGTATATGCTCTCCTTCTGTAGTACATACTACATGCTTTCATTCCTTCTAGTATATTTATAAGGATTTCTTTTTATTTCCTTGTGTCTTCCTAGCCACCTCTAGCTCATTCTGTGCTAGGACCTTTCTGATTTCATCCACATATGTTTTGGTATCACTGTTCTCATTCCTAGTCACCTACTGCAATTTTTTTAACAATTAATTTCTCATTTCAAGGCATTAATGAGGTCCTCACACACCTTTAGTGTTTCACTTTTCTTCTATTTCTCCCCCTGCTTTAGAAGATCTTGTCATTGTACCTCTGCTCTAATCTCTAAGTCAATGCTTGCTGGTGTGTATTCCTCTTTCCTTGACCCAGCCTACCAATTCTCTGATGTTTCACAGACAATTAATCCTTTTTCTACTGTTCCTACTTTCTCTTTTCCATGTATCTGGGAAGCTGATTAACTCATAGCTTAGTATATGTACTAAGGCTTTATATTCTTCCTGTTTAGCCCTTAAACTCCTAGCACTTGGGCAGAGACATTTCAGATGTTTACCAGGCTGCTCTGTTGTTCTCCCAAGTGTCCCATTTTCACCTCTATTAAATTTCCCATTTTCCCAACTCACTAACCAGCATGCTGCCTGGTTCTTGGAAGACCACTGTGCTGTCAAAAAATCCAAAGCCTTTTTGTTGACACTGCCCATGTGTTCACCTTGAGGATTTGCCTGGCCCACCAATGCTACCTTCCACAGAGAACAAAGGAAACACAATTGCCCCTAGAAAGGAGTTCACAATGATCACAGTGATGGGCAGTATTTTTATTTCAGCAACAACAGATGTATGATGGAAGCTGCAATTAATCCCTCCTATTTGCCTTCTCTAAGGATATCAAATTGTGTTGTAAATCCTGGTGATTTAAGGCTCATTGTGACTCTTTCACTGAAACTAAATATTAATAACCCCACTTCACAGATGGGGAAAAAAACACAGAAAAGCTAAATAACTTTATATGAAAATGCTGAGGCAGAGGCATGAAACCTTTGCAGATCTGTGCATGAGCTGCCAGAGCATATACTGGAAACCATTCAGGAAAAGCCTTCAGTCAGACATTTAGGAGCAAGGGGCAAGAAACAGGGTTGTAATTGCAATTACATCAGCTGGTGAGGAGCCAGCCCTCAGTACCCAGAGCTCACTTAGCCAAAGGCTACGGTAGTTTACTGAGACTGGAGTCATTGCCAGGGCATCCAATGGATGATTTTTTATAGTGGTAGATTTGTCTTTCCTTCTTGCTGGTCCCTGCATGAGCTAAACACAGCTTAATCAAAGGCTAAAAAAGCCCCTGATGCCAAAATAGGTGCCTCACCATCTTGCTGGAGATCTTGCTAGATTCATAGAAGGGCATTTCTTTCTGCCTTCACATTTCTCTCTCTCTCCCTCTTGTTCACTCCCTTCCTTTCTGTCCCTTCCACTTTTTAAAAGTTAAATAAAAGAAGCAGAGCAAAGAAAAGGAAAGTATCCACAAACTGCTGCATCAACAATAATATGCCATGGATCTTTTAGAACCTGTCTGAGGATGTCAGTCCCTGGAGAGGAAGCCTAAGGCCAGAAATGATACAGGCTTAACCATCATGAAAAGCACGCACAAAACACAGCGCTGAACACACAATGCAGTGCTGAGGATACAGACTTGGCTGCTGTTTATGGAGTTGGGAATACAGTGGCAGATTTATTCTACAGCAGAGAGGGTTGTTTCTTGGTAGTGCTAATACTGACACATTATCTGGGGACGGAAGAGGATGCACAAATAAGAACAATTCTCCCATTTCTCTGCCTGTGTCTCCCCCAAGTGCCCCCTACTCCTATTCCCATCTGCTCTCTTCATCCCTCTCCCTACACTGAGTCCTTCCTCTCCTCTGATTTATTTCTGCTTTCATTAGCCACCTTCATTATCTTTTCTGATGTCATTACATGTACAGAGTTTTCAGTTCTCCCAGCTTTTGCATATTATCTCGAGCTGGAGCCTTGTGTCCAGCCCTCTGCCTGTAAAACCATATAGAAGTTTTCAAACACTAGAAACACAAGGTTAAATCCTGCTCTCCCTAAAACAAGTGTGAAAATTTTCACCCTGTGAGGATCAGGCCATGGGTCAGGATAGGCTGATAACAACCTGCAAGTAGAGACTTTTAAAATTGTCCAGCACAACTTAAAGAGGAACGCCTAATGAACCATCACCATCATCCCACATTACTGAAGTGGAAAGCAGTGATGGCACCTATGATCACACTCCTGCACAGAATAATTCCAGCTGCCTTCTCAACTGGGAACAGCTGAAATCATTACACAGCAAACACCTGGGTAGTTTTACATCTCTATTCCTTCCCCTCCTTCCCCCTAAAACACAGACCTACTTTCACTCACACCTTATTGTATTTGCCATGAAGAATCAAAGCCCTGTTTATACCTCACATCAGAACCGCGGCTGGAAGCTGACGGTGAACAATTTGGTCAAGAGCATGTAAGAGATCTGTGGCAGAGCAAGAAATACAATCTGAGCACCCCGAATCGGCTGCCAAACAGTCGCCCACTCATGCTTTGTGTCTCCAAGTGATAGACAGGGCAGTGGACCTTGGCCAAGGACAGATAAAACAGGAGATAGCACTATCACCTGCATCTCTGCTTTTTGGGAGAAGAGGAAAAGCAGCAGAGGTGAGGGGCTGCTGTTTTTTTCCCTCCCTGATCTGCTTTCTGCTTGCTTCAAAAACAACCCAGTGCACGGTTGTTTATTATTATCACCGTTATTTTCCAGAGTGCTGTAAAACCAGGGGATAGAGCACTCTGTCAGCCTCATAACAAACAGCAGATAAAACTAATTAGATTTTGTTCTTCCTTTAGTTTGCTGACTTGATTCTTTTTATTTTTATTGTTTAATTATTTATTTTTAGCCCAGAGTTTTACACACACATACGTATTTCACTAGACACTCACAAGGCATCCTCAGGATCATCTCTGATAGGAAAGGGCTATTGTGGCCAAGAGGGGCTGAGAGCTGGCAAGAGGCTGAGACAGAGGGTGCAGTGTGAGCCCTGCTCAGTGCTGCATCTTCTACCCATGTCATGTAAACCATGGGGGGGAAGGAAGGAGAGCAGAGCTATTCACAGCCGCCAAGAGAGTCAGTGAGACAAAAGGCATCAGTAAAAAAAGTTAATGTGCCTGGCAGGAGACCAGAACTGCTTTAGCAGTGGGGACTATGCAAGTGCCTCTAGGACACCCTCTCTTCTGGCCATTATGGAAGTATTTGGCTTGCGTTTCAACCTGACAGCCTTGCTGACTCTTGAGGAACGGCAATGGTGGGGAGCAAGGCGACTTCCCTCTCCTCCCTCCCTTTTTCCATTGGCTTGTCCAAATTCTTTGGGATTAGCTAGCGACAGCAAGAAAAGGCACTGGCCTCACTGCTCAGCACTTCGCAGGCTGAAGTGAGGTGACGTGCCTCAGTGCAGGGGACAACGGCTCCATTCACTGGGGAAATACCAAACCAGAATTACAAGTGTGCAAGAATAAACAAGGCTGGAGTTAATCTAAAGTTGTTTTACACTCTGTTTTATTAAAGTCAATGCACTTCCGTTCCTCTGTGCAGAGCCTAGTTCTGCTTAATTACCATAACTCAGGGAGAATTTTAATAGCGTGGAGAGAGCAGTGCACAATGGAGGCCCTCTCCTGACCTCTAGAGGTCTGTCTAAAGAAGAAGAGCATCTCCTCCCCCCAAAAGTTCCTGGAAGAAATAAGGCAGCCCATAAAATTGCTTCTGCTGGAGGTTTCCAGGTGCTATTCCCAACAGGTTGGTTGCCCAACCCTCTCACTGTACTTTCTCTGCTCCCATCTTCTCAGCAGCAGGCTGAGCACCCTTGGGTTGGGGGGTTCAACTGGTCATTGCCTTCTGCAGCATCCTCACACTTGCTGACAAGTTGTTTGGTACATACATGGGACATTGCAAGAGTGAAGACTTGGACAGGCTTTTCATGTTACACAGCACCATTTTTGCAGGTGAGTTGAAGTGCATGGACACTGCTCCCGGCTCGGCTGCTGCACTTGGATCCCAGATACTGAAAACACCATACGGGCCTTTGTCATCTCGCTACCTCCTGCAGCTCCTAGCACAGGGATCCATGAAACAGTGGTACTGCTCAGATAAATTTGGCTCCAAACATGCATGGAATCTATATCTCCACTTTTATTATATTAGAACAACTCTTCCACAGTCTATTGATTCAATGAATCATGACTAGGGCAGTTTTCCCACTGAACTGAATTCTCCCTAGCTTAAGAAACTCAGAATGAAACAGGCTGAGATTGGCCTATAGTATTTATAGCTAAAATATTGGTGTCTCATTAAGAAAAATGCTGATTTAAGATGATTTTTTCCTTTTCCTTTGCCATAAGGTGTACCATTGGCAAGCCTAAATAAGCATCATTCACTTACTGTTGTGGGAGAGCACTGGTACAGAATGCAGCATGGGAGAGAAAAGCAGCTCTGGATGTATACATGCACATTTACAGACATATATATGTACAATGGTATTTTTTTTTGCCCTGTGTCCTGGGGATGTGCTGAATGCTGAAGATCTTGCAGCATGGCCTGTGTATGCTGCAGCTTGGACCTAGCACAGCGTGAGCTTTTTGTCATGCATACGAATATTAGATTTTGAATTTAACTACATACATATATCTTTTTTTATTAATATGCTTTGAAGCAATGTTATACAAACTATTATAATTGGAACACCTGTTTCACCTCTTTTGTGTCCATTTCTGTGAGCCTGCCTTTTATGAAAATTCAGTATTGTGTGCAACAAGCTGCACACTAAAGCAAGCAGAACAGGACATCTGTACAGAGACACACACCATATCTAATGAATTAGTTTGGTCTAAGAAGCTCAGCTGCTAAGGGCCCTGCTTGCCTGTCTTTTAAGCAGCATTTTAAAGCAAGAGCTAGAGACACAGAGAACTCTTATATGCTGGTGAAGATATTAAAACACCTGGATACTGAAAACCCAGCGGGATAGGAAGAAGCTATTTCTCCAAAGAGCAAACTCCTCCTGGAAAATAATTCTAGGTGGTCTGAGGAAAAGTGTTCAGAAATGCATCAGAGAAAACCTCATTCTGCACCAGGAATTCTCTCCACAAACAGCATAAAAATGACAGGACGACATGGTGCTTTTAGTCACACATCAATGTTAATAATAATAATCACTGCTAATGGGGATCTTATAGGCTGCAATGTTACAACACACTATACATTCATCCTTTTCCTTGAGCCTCATAGTGACAGAGTTGGGAACCTCTTGCATCTTGCTATTAGTTCCCTTTGGTTTCAGGGCAATTCCCCATTTGCAGCAGCAGAGTCTAAGACACATGAGAAGTTCAGGAAATATGAGGCGTGAGATGTGGTCTTCATGCTTTAAGGACGTTGGGCACACGTGCAGCTTTTCAGTCTGTGTTGGATTCTCAGGAATTTGGATCTGTGTTTGCAGGCAATTTTAGGAGAAATCCAATTAATTTCCATTTGAGGACCAAAAGAGAAGCTGTTCTGACTCTGTTATGAGAGTCACTGGTCAAAAATGTACAATATATAACTTATCAGTAATGTTCACCACTATATTACTGCCTGGCACAATGGAGACTTGTTCCATGGACTAAGTTTCCTTAGTGGTATCATAAAAAAATCAACAAAGAATAATCAGTCCCAGGACTGATGCTTGGGCTAAATTCACTCTTGGATAATGGCACCATCGCGAACCTATTGACAGAATATTGGGAGACCCCTGGTTACCTTAACAGGACATGTTTTTCTCCTTAAAATGCCCCAAATCCTTCTCACTCCCAGTAGCTTTGAATGGTAGCTTTAGTTCCCCAGGATTAACTCTTGGATCTGTACTCTTAGCTGGAAGGATGTATCACAGAGAAAATATCATTTCACAGCATCTGTGAAACAAAATCTACACTTGGGCCCATCAGTTCAAGCATGAAGTGACTCAACTAAGGCTATGCTGAACTGGTCCATTCCAGTGCAGCAAAGAAGTGAATTTAGCCCAGGTTTCCAGAGGACTGTTCCGTATTGTCACTGGTGCTTTCTTTGCTATGGCACATTGGATTTCCCATACTGTTGCTGAGATATGACCAGCTCAGATGCATGCACAGCCTGACTCAACCTGTTGAACACACTGTAAAAATTCTGATCAGACAGAAATCAGATACATGCTCTACAGCTCAAGAGAAATGAATCGCAATGGAGAGCTCTGGCCAAAGGCATCAGTAACTGTCACTCTTCCTGGCAAAGGCTGTTTCCCATAGTAAGAGCCTGAAGTAGGTAAAGGAAAATAATCTCTGGTTCCTTGGTCTCAGAAGACCATTCCTCAGGTCAGTCTGTATGAAACCACATATTAGAGGCAGCTGTGAAACTGGGGATCATGTTTAGGAATGGATGATATTCTTACATAGTACCATCTGGGTCAGTGGCCCCTCGCTCTGCCTTGTATACAAATTACACAAACATATAGTCAACTTTCAGAACTGGAGCAACACATCTGGGAAGGATGCTGAAGCTGGCAAACAGGCAAACATGAGCAGCAACCCATCTGCTTCCTGCTCTGCAAGTCAAAGCCTTATTCAAGCAGGGCTGCTCTCAAACCCACTGTACATCCCAAGTGCTGCTGAACGCAGAGGGAGACCTGTACTGTTGGCTGCTGGTTGGCTGGAAATGTAGAGCCCCCTGAGAGCCTTGGAGCTGCATGACTGTCCCATGGTGGCTTCCTCATCTTCTCTCTCTCCTTCAACCCATGAGAGACATTCCTGTATCTCTTGGTCTAGCTCCGAGAAGTCCCCTTCGCCATCAGAGCAACTGTCAGCATTATAATCGATTTCTTCCACACAAGGAGGTTCATCATCAGTCTCCAGGCTGCTGCTGTTGCAGCTTCTGCAGAAAAATCAGAAGAGAGATTGGTCGTCATCAGGGGAGGGTGTGTTCTCTAGGGGTAAGAGCAAGTGAAAGGGAAATGCGTTTCCTGGGTTCAATCCTGGCTCTGCTAATAAGGCATGAGATGGAGCTAAGCAAGATCCTGTATGTCTTTGTGCCTGTTTCACCAACTGTAAAATGAAGAGTGATACTTCCCTAACTCACAGGAGAAACAAGTCTTGTTATCATTTTGCTATTGCTATTATTGCTATTGCTTATACAGAAACTAGGTGCTTTATATACAGACAACACACTCTTGCCTTGAGGCACTTACGAGGTTATAGAAGCCGAAACACAGTAGAGAAGGAGGTATTCAATTTCCAGAAGGTTGCTGGTTTAATCATCATCCACCTCGTTGTAGTTCCCCATTTAGTGTAAGACCTAATTAATCCAAGTGGCTGAAGTGCTTTGGCATCCTTTCCTCTTGTTCTGTGCAAGCTCAGAGCACTGTTAACAAGAGGCAGCACAAACAAAAAACGGAGGCTCTTGGGTCTTCGAGCACACTGGCTCCAAGCAGGGCAGAAATACCAGGAGTGTTTGGGCTTTGGAAGGAACATGAAAAAGGCTCTGACAGCCCAACTTCCTTAGGAAGGGTCAAATTCAGAGGAAAGTCTGAATGACTGAGGAGAGACTCTAAATGGATATCACAGCTACGTCGCCTGGCTCTCAGAAAGGCAGGTTATACCACCTTAACCTCATGCCATTTACTTACAGAAATTGTTATAGGCTTTCTTTACATGTCTACTTTCAATACATATTGTATAAGGTTGACCTAATGCAACATTTATGGCTGAATTGTAACCAATACACTAGATGGCTCTGGGGTGTAGGGTCTTTCTCCTACCTAGCTGCCTAGTTCTCATTTGGCCCTTAGCCCAGGAGGGCAGCTGGGTAATTTTTTGAGACCAGAAAGAAGCCTGTGGTTTCAGTGCTCCCTGGGTCAGAGTTTGGATGAATCAGGAGGACAGATACTGTGTTTTTCACCTCCAGGTCAGCGTTTTCAATCAGACTCAAAGCAGGGGAATGTATTGCTTTAGGGGACTGGAAAAGGAATAATAATCTTCCGCCACTGGGCCAGAGTTTCTAATTTGTCCCAAGTTGGGAAGAATGAATGGCTTGGCAGATGGAGCATACACAGCTTTAATGTGTGGTCTGCTCATTCACATGTCAGTACTCGGAATAATATTCCAGCACTCAGCTGTTTCACAGCAGTGTCAGCATCTGAGGTTTCAGAACATACCAAAGGTGTAAAGTATTGCTTTTGGATGTATTGATCCCTTTTCTCTCTGCACTCCAAAAAAAAGGCATAAGATTTTCCTAGCATTGAGACTCCAAATCTTACTGTATGTATACACACTACTCTGCAACCAGAAACAAGCAATGTCAACCCACTTTTCCTTCTCTGGCTGATCTCTGGTTTAGTTTACTTCAAAGGCTGGGTAGAAAGGATTCTCTGACAGCTTAATAGAGCTGTAGAGTTTAAAAATAAATAAAAGAATAATTATGCACTTTTACAATTTCTGGCTTCACTTCAGTCTGCCCAGAAATCTGGGTCAGGAAGAACTCATAGTGAAATTGAGTATGTGACATGAAACCAAACAAACAAACCAAGACAATCTTCCCAGCACAAACAGCAAAAATCAGTGGTCTCTACTGAGTCCGACTAGGGGGTTTAATTTCTTCTTTTTTTTTTTCTTTTTTTTTTTTCATAGCAGGCATGGCATGAATTACCATGATACCAAGTACCTATGATAATGTGCAAAGCTGACTAAACTCGGGGGAACTAGATTTTTCATTTGTAAGCTCTGCTCTTGCAGCTTTGCAATCAAAAAGAATCAAAGCGTATCAACTTTCAACATTACACTAGTACGTTTGGGAGGAGCTACTAATGCCATTGGGACAGAGCATACCTGCCACCCAACTCACTGCTGTTTTACAGATGGAATGGTTCAGTTTGCAATCTAGGAACTAGAAATCAAATATTTGTATTAAAAGGATAACAATTAAAAAAATCTATTATTACTCAAAACTGGGAAACCAAATAACAGAGGACCTTCTAAATTTTTTCATAAATTAAATTATTTTAGGACTGTATTTCAGACAAAAAGGGGAAATTACTTATAGCTCTTTACTATGGAAGGGAAATGTGGAAGCCAACAATCACAGAATGAAAAAGGAAAACATACAAACCCTCCATTTCCTTACACTGAAGACTGAAGGGACAGTTGTCAGGAAGCAAGTGTTTATGCATAAAACCTTTGTCACTGACTTCAAAAGCTCTCCCTTCCAAGATGGGTGCTGTCATGTTCCCTACATACATAATACACAAAACACCAAGGCGGTGACAATTCAATACTTGGGCAGATATACTGCACAGAAAGGATCCCCACAAGTGAGGATGTGTCTAAACCATGTTTAGAGGTCAGGAAAGATGACTTTCTTCCTAGTTTGTTCTGCCCTTTGCTCCTTTGCTGTGACACTGAATGAACAAACCATTTAGTACTGACCTTAGCAGTAGTTCCTCCAGTTTGGACTGATAGCCACTGGATCGGTGCCACCATCACAAATCACATAATGAGTTATCAAACAGCAACTAGATAGTACCAACGTCCTCTCGCTGCCAATACAGGCTGTAATCACACCAGTGACTTAAAAGTTGAAAGGCTCTTTATCACACTACCAAACTCTACAAACCAGCAACATCTCTCCACTATGTGGAACCTTCCATCCCAATAATTCACTTTCTGCTGAGGGAAGATTTAAAACACGTAGTAAAACAATAGTTCAACCAGCAGGTTAGAGGTTCTTCTGAGAGAGGAAAGATGGCAGCAGGCAGGGGAGCCAGCTAGAGTCCCACTAATGAAGCTGCCAAAGTCATTACATGCTGCTTCTCCACATCACAAAGACCAGCTCCTTTAGGAGAGAATGCAAATGGTGAAACATGGTAACGGCCAGAAATACCAGCTTCTTGACCACTGCATGCTACTGCATACCATACTCTTTCTTTTCCAACAAAGAGTTGTGAGTTTAGCTTTTTTTAGGGGCAGATTCTTAGTATTTTTGTTTGTTTGTTTATTTTTTAACTCTGATTTTTTAAAGCTGCAAAAGAATTCCCCCCAAAAAACCAACCAACCAAACAAAACAAAACAAACCCCACAAAAAACTCCAAAAACATAAAAACCTCCAGGAGACGTGAAACAGATTTACTAAAGAATAATGTTGTTGTCTTATAGAAGGTAAACAATGAGGAAAACCAGTGACATTATATTAGAGAATTCCAAGACAAATATAGTCTATGAATACCACTAAACGTGAACGCAGTACAGAAGAGGGGGAGGGAAGGCTGGTAATATATCTGCAGCCAACAGTCCCCCCAGCTATCACAATAAAACATGTACGCATGTTGGTTGATCTACTAATTCAAAACCTACACCCTCGTAGCCCTCATCTTTTCCAACCGATGAGAGCCACAACAGCAATTTGCAACTTTATGATGTGATAAATAGAATTTCTTTGGTTTGATTTTTAATTTGCATATTTATTGAGATATGACTTGATCTTAATTAGTTCCCCATTTGTATGTGGGTGTGTGTTTGTTTGTTTGCTTGCTTTTGGAAAGCAAGCAATCTTTGGTACCCTGTAGAATGATTCTGGTTTTTTGCTGACTTAACATGAGGAGAAGGAGAAGGGACCCCGGTCCCTCCTCACATGTCAGCATAATTGGAACTTTCCAGTATGACTGAAAAACGCTTCTTTCAGGTGCTTCCTGCAAACCCCTCATTCTAAGTCAGCCTACCTCTTAGGTCACTGCCAGACACCTTGCAAGTCAGCTGTTTAACTGCAAATAAGAAGAGACAGTCTATAGTTGTGGTTGATAAGCTACAGCTACATGCTGTACATGGGGATGACTCTCTCTTCTCTACATGATCCTCCTTCACTACTGTGTACACTTCCAAGGCACAGAGAAAAACTAGAGATGTCCTAAGTCATTTCTTTGGACTTCTCACTCACGTTTTGCTTGTGTGGCAGGTTATTCACTCTCTATATATTCTACTGACTGGCTTGAAACAGAATGTGCTTTTTTCTGCTGGAAAGAACAGGCACTGACAACTGTCCCTCTTAGGGAATCTGTGACTATTGTTCAGGGTTGCTGCTTGACCTTAACTTGACAGGCCTCACAGTTGCAGTGCGTTACCGAAGGAAATGGAGCATTTACTTTTTTTTCATATTGCTTCTCTCAGTCTTGTGAAATTTGCTGCAGTTTTGCCAGAGTGAAGCTAGGAAGTGAGTGGTTATATTCTACACATAAAAAGCAGCAAAATGCTAAGTCTAGGGACTACTGTTGGTCATGGACATACCCATGACTCCCTGTGAAGAATGTATCAACAAACAAGCAAATGTCTTCATTTTCTCTTTGCAGTGAAAATAGCATCCCAGTAGCTGTGTAATCACCCTGTCTGTAACCCTATTTTCTCCTTTCCCTAAACCTCTCCATCATGATATGTCCCAATCCTTTGGAAGCTGCCCAATGCTGGGATACAGCTGTGTATAAGGAGCCAAGCACGTCTCTCATACAGTTTTATAGACTGAAACGAGGCAGGAAATGGCT
The DNA here is from genome assembly GCF_000700745.2 of Antrostomus carolinensis. NCBI lineage: Eukaryota > Metazoa > Chordata > Aves > Caprimulgiformes > Caprimulgidae > Antrostomus > Antrostomus carolinensis. Next base: position 106,584 of record NW_010310365.1, on the reverse strand, counting down.
TTCTTGAAACTTTTCAAGATATCAGACATATCCTTGTGAAAAGAGAAAACAGAAAAAAATTTATATCCAACCCAAAGAGGCCAAGTTCTCAGCAATTACAGCATTCACCTGAAATAAGGGTGTGCTTTTTCTCCCCTCAAGCAACTACTGGAGAACTCTTGCAAGTTTTCTAATCACAGTTATCACCTGTGCAAAAGGGAAATCACTCATTCTTTTCCAACAAAGTGGTAGCAATTTTATGAACAGTTATAGACATGCTGGTAAGTAAAGTGTCCTGCAGCTTTTGAAGATACGCTGCTCTCTCTACACTGAATTGGGATTGCCTTTCCCTTCTTTTTGTTGACATTAGAATTCCAACTATGTCACCAAATCTAACAAGGTATGTGGTCTTGCACAGTTTTGCTTTTGAGGAATACATATGTTCTATTAAAAGTATTTTACAGGAACACTGTTTCTAAAGTCTTGTAGTGAATCTAAAATTAATCTTAAGCAGATGCATTTGAAGTTATCCCAGAGTACAATTCTGCCTTTAATAGCTTCATAAAGTAGTATTTTAGGACATAAATGAAGCAACTATGATGCTTTTAGGTAATTATACATGTAAGAAATACACTACAGTGACAAGATGCCAGCAAAGAAGGGCTTTAGTCTGCCCTTTGTGTCTTGATTCAATCGCTACAAGGTGTGGTGCACACCTTGTAATGACTTTCCAGTTTCATCTCTTCAATTCAAGAGCTCCCCAGACAGCAGTCTGGCTTCCCCTCCTGCCTGAGAAAAGCCAGACAATGCTCTATTTAGTTCCTGACCTCGCCAAGGGAAGGGATCAGCTATGTACTAATGCAAGATGGCTCCAGCCTAAAGAATTATTGTATTTGCCTCCTTTGTTGCTACACATTACACAGGGATGATATGAATTTTGTAGGTTCCCAGGAGATTTCCCTTTCCAAAGACTCTTTGCCAAGGACTTTTGCATCTTGCATCTCCTGAGAAAATGCGTGCTAAGCACAAGGCAATGTCAGGTGTCCTGGCTTTCAGGCTACCTTGGTCCATCCTTTCATGAACAATATGAACATAATTAAACACTGCCTTGAATTCCTTTTGCTGTAGTTGAGAGACGTTTGGTCTTGTTTTGAGTGTAGGTTTTGTTGTTTTGTTTTTTTTTCTTCCTGCCTCAAATAGCCCAGAGAAAGGTGTAATTCAATGCTAAGACTTGTACTAATTAGTTTTTCAGGAGTTCCCAGGGTAATTGTAGGCTGTAATATTTATAATTGATTTGGCCAGATTTAAAATGGATGTCTAGTGCACCAGTTAGATAAGTCAGAAGCAAGTGGGGCTTTATCATTTAGACAGAAGGGAAGACAACTTGTAAATAAAGGGAGAGCATGAAGAGCAAGAAACAGGCTGACTCCTGGCCAATACTGTCCCCTAATGTTCATTCAGGCTTGCAACAATTTAGCCCTGGACAGTGTTTTACTTGCATCTAGCAGCTTTCTTAGTCTTCTCAGGAATGACTGTTTCCATTCTCCTGATTGTTGAGAAGATGGCTGACGACTGCTATAAGGGCAGAGGAGATGTTAAGTACACATGTCTCATTAAACATGGTTGGAAAACTCAAAAGCCTTGTATGAATATGAACAACTGCATTTAATTGAATTACATCACGTCACTGGTACAGCTTTGATCCTTCTGTGAAAGATAAGTTTGTACAGAGGACAAGTAGGCATTTTTCTCCC
>NW_010310365.1:100667-104828 GCF_000700745.2 Antrostomus carolinensis | reverse complement strand
TCCTGGATTCCAGATGTCTTAGTTCAAATCCAGGCATGTTTCTAATGCTAATCAATAAAATTCACATAGGCTGGTCTTTAGACTTGCAGGATGGAAAAGCTGGTGAGAAGCCAAAGGCTGTGGATTTGGTCTTACGAACAATCATTAATTTCTCCCTAATGGAGAACAAATCTATACATCAGTGCAGCGCTAACATTGCATCTTTAGCATTCTTATAGCTGTAGGCTTATAAGCATTAATAAAATCCACTGACTTGAACAGATACCAGTCAGCCACAAAATGGAGCTATGACAGTTGGTGCAGACCCCAGATAAACACAGGAAATAAAAGGTGGGTGACATAAAATAGATGGGATAATATCCATCCACCAGACAGCACTGTCAGTGGCTTGGATTTCACTCTGAACTTAAGAATCAAAAGAAATGCTTCCAAACCAGATAATATTTTGACATTCTACAACTTAAGCTTCCTGAGAAATATGAGCAGTCAAGTCCCCTTGTGTGGGAAGGTGTTTACCAAGACTACCAGAACCCATTAGGACACTGAATAATGTAAGAGTTGCTGAAAATATGATTTTGAAATTGTTTGGGAGTTTTTCTCACAGTGTCTCTACCTCAAGCAATTTCTTCTCAAAATAACCACATTATTGATTATACTTAGCAGTCCAGCTACAGTAATACAGGAAGATTATTGGAATCCTCGTAATTGCTTTTGGGTGCTTCTAGTAATTGAGACATTGGCACTGTAGGGGGGAAAGAATTGTGGAAAGATTTTGGTTTGATTTGAAAATTTGTACTGCTGAGGATAAATAATGTAAAGGCACGCAGGTTCTCCTGGGTTCTTGTTTCCCTTGGTGCTGTTTCATATAATTCCAGTGACTTCATCCAAGTTTTGTAATTGGTTCTATATATTTAATTTCAAAAGTCCAAGTTTCATATGTATATATACCTTAGTTTTCTCCGAGAGACTTAAAGCATTTGGGGTTTTTTAAAACAAAATGTTTTAAGATGGCCAAGACATGTCTAGACTGTGTTTTAGTTACATATCTGTTTTAAGTACAGGGTATTTTTGGGTCAGATAACTATGCATGCAAATATTTGCTTTCACACCAGATGACAGATAGACATCTAACTACCTCACTGAACTAATAACTGCTGTAAATTACTAAATTCCAACCACTTTACCCACTGGAGGAGAAAGCAACCTCTTGGTTGGTAGCTTTTCTTCATGAAAATTATTTTTAGCTGATAACCAGTCTGATGTTTCAGAGAATCTATGACAGATGTGTACGTGTGTGTGTATATTTAAATGCAGAAATATGTCTATACAAGCACACAAAGTACATCACCATCCCTTGTCTTTCCTTACAGATAGATAAATAATAGATACACGTATATACGTATACTCTTAGACAACCACACACCTACACATCCACATAATTACATGGTTTGCTCTGTATTCAGAGCACCATTTTCATTACAAGACATCGGTCTCAGGAGATATTCCTATAGCTAGCTGAGAGATAACAACAGATGATCACTGAACTTTGATGCTATTGCACTCAAGTGGAAGCAACCTCAGGGGAAGAGTTGGCTACTGTCCAGGGCAAATCCTTTCTTTGACTCTAATCTTCAGGTGAGTGTTGACAAGGAGAAGGCCGCCTGAATGGGGACTTGGTCAACAGGCAGGCAGAAATGGTTGTTTAAAACATAAAGGGCTACCATCATCTATTTGAGAGTTTAAGCAAGAAGGTAAAAAGAAGATTGTGTGGCAAAAGTTAAGATCTTGGATTCTCAGTAAGGAAATATGGACATATTCCTATTCCATATGAACCTGATTCATTCTTGTACCTTTTAAAGTAAGGAATGACTGTTTTAGAAGCACTTCAGTATCACTCTTTTCTTTCACAGTTGCATATCTTCAAATGGATAAATAATGACCAGGACTAAAAGTATCGAGTTCTGGTAAAAAGAATGATTCTTGTTCTGGAGTGTCCAGAGAGGGGGAAGAGTATGGCACAACGTGGGGGTTCAACAGCTGGTTTACCACTGAATTCTGCTTTTAAGGAAAGCCTTCAGGCAAATCTCAGCTTAAGGGTCACACAAAACTGTTTCTGGAGCATACTGAAAACAATTAATTTAAGGCCAACATGATGACAAAGCACTGAAGCCTAAGAGGTTCCAGCTGATAGACACCAGTGAACATGGCCGTGTCTCGAAGTAACTTCATCTCTACAAGGTCCTATATTATTATAGATTTCTTTAAATGAATCCAACACAAATCTGCAAAATCATAATCCCCCTGAATATTATGCATCTCATTCCAGCAATGTTCATGATAACTGATCTGAGAAACTTCTCGTAGTGTAAAAAGTTCTGAGACTAACACACAACTTTTGCTCTCGCATCCTTTCCTGTGGAGAATAAATGTGTTTAGTCACTATTATAATTAGGAAAGCGACAGAGAAACTCTGTATGTGTACCTATAAGAATAAAAGGCAGAGAAGGCAAGGTCAAATAAATCTATCTTGCCTTTAAAGCAAGCTGAAATGGGCTTTATACCAGAAACATCTGATGAAGTATGTGTGATCATAGATAACCAATAATAGATCAAGGTTAAAACTTCAGCTTCTGCCCTCATCCTAAATCTTTTCTCAGACATAATGAGATTCAGATAAAACAAATCTGAACACTTGTGCTCAATATATTTCAAAACATTCTGATCAATTATGTTTTAACACCATATGGAACCAAATTCAAAACCTTGCTTAACCTCACTCATTACACAGCTGATTTGCATGTGCTTTGGACTCCATTAGGGACAACAAAAAATGTCAGCTACAGCATATAAGTGGCAACTCTTGCTAATTCCTTGATCTTGCCAAAGCCCTGCCAGATGTTTCATGAAGAATAGCAAATATTTCATTATGCTCTTCCTGCCTCCTAAAATTCATCTGTCAGGAATTGCAAGGATGAATTTTAGCAGTTTAGCACGCAAGAAAACCAATAAGCATGGAGGGCTGACACAAACATGAAGCACCATCTTCATTGTACCAGAACTCAAACAGGGTTTAAAAGGATTCTTTGTGCCAGAAGGACCTACAAGCCAGGAACATATGACTCCCAGTAAGCAGAGGAAAGAGGGAAAACAACCACCATTTGCTGTGATCTAAGGAGACAGCATAGCCGTGCAAAAAGAACATAGTAAAGCACGTACAAAAGTTGCCATTGCTGTTTGTTGTACAATAGGTCTCCTATTACTTTTCTGTGTTTTTGTTGTAGGTTTTTAATAATGTTTCACAGTGAGATGCTGTTTTCAAACGAAACCATTTGTAGCTTGTAGCATCTATCAGTTCCCAGCAGGGAACAATTTTTAAAACCTCTGTTAACATGAGTATTTCCTGAATATTTTATAAAAATCAATTTTCAAAATGCCTGCCAAAATGTTCTATGTGTTTTACCTGAAAGTTGCAATTACATTTTCTTACTTTTTCTGTATGTCAATATGCCTGTGTATATTTATATACTCATATATAAATTCACAATAAAATTCTTGAAAAAATACTATCACATCACAGAAGCAAGAATATTCGGAGTGAAAGCTGAAACAACATAAACTGACAAAAGTATTTGTTTAATCAAAACAAGACATATATTTGGATGGATGAGGCAAATTAAAGCACAGCTTGCAAAGCAGTGAAACAGTCACTTCATAGAGAACCACCCTGAGCATTGAACGTCACTCTCTGATCTACAACCATAAACGATAAAAGGTCAGTTTTGTGTGCAGAGTAAGTGACTGAAAAAGATATGTCAGGCTGTGCATCAAAGGAAAATTGAATCATGAGGTTAAAACTCTTGTGTTTGAAAGATACAGGTTCTACACTCACTGGGCTTGCAGTCACTTTGAGCAAACTGTTTTTCTCTCTTTGCCCCAATTCTACAATAACATGGACACAGAAGGCTTCATCACTCTGTCTGGATGGCAAACTTATGCCATGGTGGCAGAGCCAGGCTGTGTCTGAAGCCCTCCACTGTCCGTCTATTGCTGAATGAGGGTGCAAAGCTATTTAATTGCCTCTTCTATGTAAATACCTTTCTCTCTATTGAAAAGAGAAATGGTCCAAAACCTCCTCTCAGCAAACCAAGACTTCAGTAAAGA
>NW_010310365.1:92963-100652 GCF_000700745.2 Antrostomus carolinensis | reverse complement strand
AGAAATGAGTGTTCATTACTCTGCCAGACAGGAATGTAGAGTTTAGCTGGAGGAATGATAAGGATGTAGGACTCCTGCTGACATCAGGAGGAGAGAGAGGTGCTCAGTAATACCAAGGATTAGCTGCCAGGTCATATTTCAAAGGAAAACATTGTAATTCTTGCAGTACTGAAAACAACTGCAGGCATAAAAGTGAAGGAGAGATTATTCAAATAGGAAAGAAACTGTTGCAAGCTGCCAGCTTTTCTATACCCAGTCTGGCCTCTGATTTTCAAGCTGTCCAGCTAGCCTGCCTAGCAGAAAAAGCCAGCCATCCAGCTTGAGGAAACAAAGGCTGAGGACTTGTGCATGCTGGTTCCACTGGACCTGAAAACCTCATTAGTCAAGAAATCTTGTATTTCCTGGCATTTGCCTTTGTATTTATGTTTTCCTAGCTCCTCATTTTGTATCTTTGCTTCAGGAAGCTGCTTATTGCACCAAAATAAAGTGACATCTGCTCTTCTCATGGTAGATTCTGTCTTCCAGGAACAGAAACACCAGGAAAAGACCAGATCATGAGTTGTTCTGGCTCATGAATTTTCCCCCAAGGCACTGAAAAAGCCCACAAAAATTATATTTGCCAGTACAAACAGCACAAGTCCAAGTGCTAAAAAATACACATACACACTTTACAGAGGGGATGCATTTGGGAAGGTTATATTCATGAAGGCGTATGTGGTTCCTGACTGTTGTACACTGTGATAGAATCTCTTTTCTTCCTCCCTCTTCTCTATCAAACCATGATGACATCATTTTCTCTACAGACCTTTTTGCTGGGCCACCTTTACATGAGTACCCTCACAGTAACAGTTCTAGTGTCAGTAACACACAACCCCATAAAGAAAAAAACTGTTTGATGCTGAAGAATCCAGGCTCTTGGAATGATGGAGATAATAGGGTGGTAGAGCAGCTGCAGCCAAGTCAGACTGCCACTGACTTTACCCTGAATTTGCCAGGCTTATGCAGGACTTTCTCCTTTCCTGCACAGTCAACCTGCAGATAAACTGTGTCAGATTTAATGGTGCATGATACAGGCAATTCAGTATCAAGGAGAAAAAAAGCATCTCTGAGGCAAGATGGGTTATCAGCTTAGCTCAAAAAGCAGCCTTTCAAGAAACACTGCCAAAGTGATTTCATAAATCTATAATTTAAGTGTTACCTTAAGCCTAAAACTTTGTTTGAAAACTTCATACTTCCGACAAGCAGACTAGCAAAGCCTGGGAGTATCAGACCAGATATCAGTCCAGATGACAAAGTAATACACTTAGTGTATATGAAATGCTGTACACATGAAAGGTACAGGAAGGATGGAAACATTATACAGTTTTATCTTGCAAGGAATCAGAGCTGTTATTACACAGAAGTTTTCATAGAGCTATTACACTCCTATTGGCTTACCCACCAATCAGCTTACCTTTCTAGGCTTCCCAACGATATGAATCACTTTTAAATAACAATGAATTTACTTTACATACAAGCTTTGCAGCCTGAAACATCCTATACTGCTTTCTGAGACCAAGAGAAGCAGTCTGATGATTTATCAGGAAAAGGTCTGCTGATGTGCACGGAGCTGCACTGGCATGTCCCAGCTGAGCAGCTGAACTCCTGAACAGCATCATTCACCACTAATTTTGCAGCCATTTCTGAAGCAGGGAACAACATCACTTTAAATCTTGACATTTTTTCAAGAGAAAGCAAAGAATTCCAAAATTCAGTGAACAGTCACTGGAACAATTTTAAGGAATGCGAGATATAAGAAATATGCCCTATGTCAAAACTTGGCAAAAGTACAAGGCCTGGATCCCTAATTCTTAATAGAGTTTGCTAGTGAGTGAGGATTGCGGTGCAATGACAATCATTTGATCATAAGTGCAACAGCAGTGAGAGCCTACGGTGCTTTTCACGTCAGCCTTACACACTTACTCCATGGATGGGCACTATGACAAGGCACGGTGCAAATTGCAGGACCTGCTGGAGGAGTGGTGCCTGCTTGTGTCATTCTGGGAAAGCACAGGGCTTGGGAATTGGTAGAATAAGGTCAGAGAGGCTGTATACACTTATCCAGAGTATCCCTTAGGTAGCTTTTTTCAGCCATGCTCCTAGCAACAGGTCTCAGGGAAGGACAGCACAAATATATTTACTGCAACTGTTTCCTATGAGTTTAGGAGGAAAAAAAAGTCCAGATATAAATGTGCTCACGTAATAAGGGTCACATTAACCTAAGCTGCTGAGGGTGAACTCATCAAGGAAAGTCAGTAAATTATATATCCAAAGATCTGTGATGACAGAGAAGCAAAGTCAGGCACCACAAACCAATAGCTCTAGCTTCAGAGGGATGTTTCCTTCCACCTTCTTGTGCTGTTCTAGACATTTCCAATGCAAGAGAATTCCACAGAGAGACAACCAAGGAAGAAGAAAATTTCCTGAGCTGTCTATTCCTTTGCTGCTTTCAAGGTCTACCCCCTCAGAAGCTTGGCATACCCTTCTCCCACACTACTCCCTACAGTCAGGAAGCACCTAACATTTCACTTCTTACACAGGGTCTCCTTTGAGATGGATTAACCTAACACTCCTTAAACTCAGACCTATCAATTTCCTCTGTTGGAGACTTTGAATTTAGATATCTTTGCTGTACTGGAAAATATCCACTGATAACAAGCCATTATTATTATAAGATATATCCTTGGAGATAGAGACTGGCTGCTAGTAAAGACTGAAATGAAGGGGAGAGGGGAAAACCAAAAATGCTATTCTCACTTAACCTGGCAGGGTTTTAATCACTTTCTCAGTGTGTTGTACCCAAGAGCCCTTGGATAACTTCCTGAACGAGACTAAATTGACACCTACCATATAAAGTACTTGATTCTCTCATGATAACATTAAGTATCATTACTGGAAAAGGATGGTAGAGTTCAGTGCTAATTTCAAATTTAATTTGGTATTTCAAGCCATTAAAAATATATATTATCTCCTCTTCTCCCTACAAACTAGTATTTGGGCCCTGAAGGCAGCATCCACAGCAAGCTAAAAGAGTTTGTGGACTTTTTTCTCTGAGACTTTATGAGTGTGAATTGGTTTAGATGATTTATGAAATATATACCTAATGTCGTGCCTGTGATAGCAAGAATTGAAATACAACAGTTTGTGGTAAGGATTGCTTTAAAGCATTAATTGTAGTGGAGAAGAGGTGCTGTAGGAGAAGAGCTGAGATTAATACGCTTGTGTTTTCACCCCTGTGGACTTGCATACAGGGAATGTTCAGGTCACAGAGAAAATGAACTGAGCAAACCAGCTCTGGCACATACCAGATTGAGTTTGAGGTGCATCATAAACTCTTAGTGGATTCAGGGCACAGGTGGACTGTGCTTGACAAGCAGCATTAGAAGTAGCCTGGAGGATGCCTGCCAGCACCCTAAGAAGACATTTGTCTGTTTCAAGGGCAGTGTGATAACATAAAATAAGACCAATAGCCCCAAAATGAACATCCCTAACATAGGGCTGAGCAACCAACAAAAGGAGAGATCCTGGCAAAGTACAGGGTATACAGGTGGTTACAGAGGTGAACAAAACAGTAACTGGTACATTCAGTGAGAACACAGAAAACCTGTTTGGACCACAGCAAGGAAACCGACCCTCAGTAAGGCTCAGGAGAGGCCTGAGGTGAGACAGGACAGAGACAAAGAGGGTGGAAAGATGGAAAGTATGAAAGTACATTCATTCCTCAGACACCCTGGACTCCAGCAGTCCTCAGAACTGCTGACCACAGGAACAACAACAGGATCTGCCTCCCTAGAAAGGCTCTCAATTTGGGCAGCAACTCTCAGGTGTAAGAGTAAGCCTGACAGCCTCAGTAGGAATAGGCATCTGTGTAGATTACAACTCTTGTCTAAAGCCTGTTACAGGAGAACAGGATTTTCTTTGTTGCTTTCAAGACACTCAGTAGCAGGACATTAGGCTGCTCGCTGTGGTCAAGAAGGAGAGCTGGGAATGTAGCTCCCTACGGGGGCTTCTGGAGTTGGCACAGCAGCATAGGACAGACAAGCCAATAAATCAGCAGAACACTGTGGTGGAAAAGATTTTGAAATGTGTTATCCATTAGTAAACCTGGATACAAGATCAAAAGCTCATACCCAGGTTGCGACCTATTTCCAATTCTGAAATCCAAACACTGTATTTTCCCATTTACTTATCCAATGTTGCTTCAGCACTTAATTGTCTACCTGCTGGCCTGGCCTTTTCTGCCATGCTGTTGCCAGGCCATCAATGATGTGTCCACCAGGGTGAAATGAGCTTTGAATCAGGTGATAGATTGCTGTTCTTGCTGCAGCTGCTATCATCTCTTAAATGTTTAAACAGTATGATGGTACACATATCTAGTAGCTGCTTGGTTATGTTTATTTTGGATGAAGTGCTATGCAGTTTCTTAGACGTGTGTGTCAAATATTCATAGATGGCAGGCCACTGAAATATCTTTCTGCAGTATTTATTTATAGAATTTATTTATCTACAGAATCAATCTTTATGTGCCTAGCTCCAGTATTACTTGTTGCCTTACCCATTTTTCCCAGTGTCTGTCTATCTAACAATATCCCTCTTCCTGCAACATCTATTCACAGTATGTCTGTCCAAAGTATCTTCCCATGTGTACTCATAGTATCCATCTCCTTAATTTTAACTATATATCCACTACATCTAATGCTGGTCATCTATCTGAAGCACTTGTATCTCTCCACACCATCTCTTTATCTAGTCAATGGTATCTGTCTCTCTGTAGTGACTTTCTCTAAGGCACACACAGCACCAGAATGTAATTATGGATTTTGGACCACAATCATAGTTTCATTTTTTTTTTGCCAAATTGGGCTCACAAATCACTGATTAATTTATTTGTTTTGACGGAAAAGCTAGATGTGAGAAATGAACTCTGGAAGGTTATAAGTACCTTTGGGTCAAAGAATCTTTCCCAGGCTTGTTTGCTTCCCTGCTGTGCGTGAACTGTTCACTGCTGCCAGGGTAGGGAGCTGCACTAAGCTGCTGTTATCTGAAAAACTCATCTTCAAACAAAGATGCTGCACTGACTACTGTCTCCCTGTTCCCCTCCTTTCCCATTCCCTTTTTCTCCTCTCATCATCTTTCCTCTCTTCCCTCCCCCAATGCTTTGCATCCCTTCCCTTCTTTTGCCCACTTGGCATTCTCAGGATGACAAGTGAAAATCCCTCCCTATTAAAAATTCACTGTCAAATAAATATTAAAGCAGGGGGGAAAATCCATTTGGCTCTGTGTGATTTATTGTGATCTGCAACACAAGGCTCAGCACAACAGGTTAAATAGGTTTCACAGCCTATTTACCCACTTCACAGGGGTATGAAGGACTCAATGACCCTCAGCTCTTAAAAAGCCTGTGATGAGGAGAGATCTCCTCCCCATCAAGAGCACCAGTCTGAATGAGGTGGAGAGGGATGCGCTGTCAGGGCAAGGAGAGGAAGGACAGTAAAAACTAAAACCTCCTCTTGCTTTTTTCTTCCCACTTTTTTTCTCATCCAGATGAATTGTGACAAGAACAGTACAAAAGATGGTCAGGTCACCTGGAAGTGATCAGAGTCTGTTAAAATGTCAGGAACATCTAAAAGAAAGGACAGGAGGTTAAAAAAATAAAAAAAGAAAGAAAGAAGCCAGAGAAAACTATGTCAGAAAAGGATAGTGGGAAAAGCTTCCATGTCTCTGGTTTTGGTTCCCTGAGCAAAAAGCCCAGCAGTTCATAATTTTCCTTCAGGCAGGGCCAGTATGGTTCAACGACAGAATAAAATATGCATTAATTAATGGACAGCTTTACAGTTTTATGGATAGATGTAATTCTTTCCCCTGCTGGGGAAAAAACAAAATAAAACAAAAAACAAACAAACTGAAAAAAAAACCCTCAGACAGATGCAAAGTAAGGCAACATGAACTAACTGGTATAGACATGAAAGGAGCAAATGACATTTTCAGTGGAGTCACCAAACTTGCTAACAGTTTATTGGGAACCAGATTTCACCCAGAGAGTAAAGAACCTCTGGGGACTTTTTCCAGAACTGACCAAGAGCATGGACTTGCCTGAAAAGGGCTGGCACTGTCATGGGCTAGACACCACTCCTCTGTGACAAAATGCCTGGTACAACTCAGAATTTATCCTATCTGTCCTTGTAGAGGGTTGTAAGATTTGTCTGAGAAATGTTTGGGGTAATATCAGTATGTAGAGATGTGATGTGATGTGCATTTTACAGAGACAAGTAGAAATACTCAAATTTGTTTCAATTCAAAGCAAGAGAGATGTAAATAGGAGACCAAAAAGGAATATTTAAGTCCCTATTCATTTAAAGACTCTTATTCCAGCCTGACCACCAGTTTGCCATGAGTTTTTACCAAATCACTATGCATACTTCCCATCACACCCCAGTCTGCCACACCTATGTAGACTACCAGCTACGACTAGTCTACAGCTCAATTTCTTCATGAAGGATTGGAATAACTGTGTTCTCAGGAGTGGCTTTCAGCCACATGATGACTAGTCCTTAGAGAAGAAGGTGAGAGGAGGCAGCCCTCAGGTGGGAAGGCAGAAGAATAATCTATCTTTCCCCTTTTGTATTCTGGTTTGGACTAATTAATAGAGTTTTAAGCATACAACATCCATCAAAGAGCTGAGTGCTATAATAATTAGAGTGGAGAAAGTTTTCATGCAGGAGCACGCCATAAACATATCAATAGGTCCACAGGAGATATTGGATGTTAGCGCTTGTCTCCTAAACAAGTAAACTACTACCATGCCCAGGCTCATGGCAAGGAGCATAGGAAGATCAGCAGTGGAAGAGGGAAAATGGTAAATGATGAGAACGGGGGTCAGCTACTCAAGAGGTTTTGCCCAAATGTCTCTCCTCATGTTCACCTACATCATGGAGCGAAGACAAAGTATGTACTGATTGGAACAGGATGTGGAGACACTCCAAAGGTAGATCAGAAAGAACAATCCATCTCATCTGACTGGGCTATATAATTTACTCATTGTGAGCAGATGGGTTATGAGGTCTGCCATCAGTGATGAATTATATTCATGATAAGTCATTCCCAGCTAATGAGGATCCATTATCATTAGCTGCTAAGGAAGAATAACGGCTTGCCAGGACAGAGTGGGGGTTTCACAATTTCCAGGGAGAAAATTCTGGGCTGGTAGCCACCTGGCACTTGAATTTTCAGGAAACTGAAAATTTTCCAATATGGATACCTTCTGCTTACTTCATGTCTTGGCTTTTTATTTCCTTGGGCAAGTTCAGGAGAAGGAATATAAGAGGAGGTGGAGGAGGAAGAAGCAAAGGAAAATAGTAGTAACCATATCTGATAAGACTGTGATTAAATCAAGGTCTCACTCTAATTACATTGCATTTAAATAAATTTTGCCTAGTAAGTAATTGTAATTAAACTGCAATTAAACATGTATTTATATCACCATTTCCTCGCCTGCGCAGCTGTCTGTTTCCACCTCCTGTTGTTGTTGTCTACCTGCCAAAACCTCTGAATTTAGCACAGGAGACTTTAGATTTCCTTGGACTTCCCGGAGGAGATGTTGTGGGGGGCAAGGTTGGAGACTCCCCCCATGCTTCCCTGCAGCAATCAGCT
>NW_010310365.1:29331-92938 GCF_000700745.2 Antrostomus carolinensis | reverse complement strand
AGGGAGAGAGGTAAAGCTGATGCTGTTACATTCTAGACCTAAGGAAAATCTTGCGAGAGGCAGAGATGTGAATGAAGGGAAGTGAGTGTCTCTTCCTCTCAGAGGAGCTTGAAAAAGTACATATTTCCCCCTTTTTAAAATATCTTCAAAATTTGGGCTAGAAATAAAGCTATTCTTCTTGCATTCTGCACAGCATCTTTGATACAAATATATTTTCCAAAGCCCCAGATCTCCGTTTACTACATCACAGTTGTGCTTATGCTTTGTTGTACATGACATGGAGCAAAAGAGCTCACTTACCTACACAGGTGAGAGTGCAGAGATGGGAATACAATTCCTGAGCTCTGTTTTCAGTTACTTTGGAATATTCACTAACTTTAACTGTATCTCAGTCTCCTTCATTTTCAGCACTCAGCTACCAATACATAACAACCCTACAGGTGGTCTTTAAAGTTTACTGCAGTTCTGAAAAACTGAATTAGGGAAGTTTGTTATGGAAAAATGGAGAATCCAGTTATTTAAAATGGAAACTAGGTTCCTGTTAGGAATCTGAAGGTGGTAAGGAAAGGAATGCAGGGAGAAGAAAAAGAATAAATAAAAAGCTAAAGGGAGAGTGATAACAATGAGGAGGTGAACACACATCACAGTGCAAAGGATGCCTGGGGCTAACAAAAGCAAACCAGCTTCTCTGCCCTATCTTCCTCCTCACCAGGGATGATGGAAAGCATCTCCATTTGTGCCTCTGCTATCACATAGCTCTAATTAAGAGACTGGAGAAATACCACCATCACCCTCATCTGTTTGTGTTCAGTTGCTGAAAGGACACCATGCATCTCCCTGACAGCTAGTCGTTACAGCTTCGTATGAGCACCCCTCCTTCCACCAGAAGTATTGAGCCCTCTGTTAAATACCTCAGACAAGATCCTCACTACATTTCTGTTACTCGAGGGAGGTGAACCATGAAGCCTTTATCATGGGAAATCACTGCTGGGAGGATAAGGGCATCTGATGGAGGAGAGACTGAATGCTAGACATGCTAAAAACATACTAGATGTGTTGCTTCAAAAGATACACAGCAAAGGAGAGAATCCATATGTACACATGTGGAGTGCCCAGAAGTGCATATGGGTACAACATAATAGAATAATAATAATAATAATAAAAAATTCCTTATTATCCAAAAGTTGTTAAACCGATCTATCTTGTTACTGGCAATTTCACCATGACTGCTACGTTACAAGCTGTATTCGCTCTCTCCCTCCCTATCCTCCTTCAGACATTTATATTTTCTCCCTGAATAACTGATCTTAAGAAGGTCCTTATGCCAGGTACTCGTGAAAAATAACAGAACAGGTATCTTAAGCTTGATTTTCTGATGTGACAGTAGTCAACTTGATCTGATGTGATCTGTCATGTCAAAGAATATGGATTGCAACTCTGTGACTTTCAATTTCCTTCCAAACCTTTCCTTAACCTACAAATCTCAGTTCTACTTCCAGAAATAGGAGACAAAAGCAATACTAGTGGAGTGACATTTATCAGAGGAAGGACTGGACATTTCTTTCCCTGCAGACTCTTACTCCAGAATCACTGTTTATTAATCGGTTATTTCAGCAACACAATTCACTCATGAACAATCTGATCTAAACAGTATCCTTTCCACAGCTTGAATCCTCACTTTCTAAATCTAACGGATGAAAACCCCCAAAGGCTGTCATCACCCATGGTTCCCCTAATGCAGCTCTGTGGCTCATATGCTTTTTAATCAGGAACCAGTGAGAGAAATGCCTTCTTTTTAAGGTACATGAACTGCTGCCCTCTCTCCCTTTGGAAACCTGCTGCCCACAGAGACATACCATTGAGTCCATGATTACTTTCACTTATTTAGCTCAACTTAGAGGTGCAGTCAAAGGAGGCAAATGACAGTCACAGGTCAAAGCCTAAACCTTCCCTTCTTTTTAATGTCTCTGTGAGTGCCTTAGGCTTTTTGTTTTCACTTGCAGTGAACTAAAGTCTGTCAGTAATTTTGTTCTGCCATTAGGCAGATGGAATAATGTGAACAATTATCAACTCTGTGTGCGTTCTCTGTCTTTCTACTTTAATGTAAATACATATATTTGCAATCATGGATGGCCTTCAGGCCTCTTACAAGATACTCAAGACAGACCTTTTAGAAAGAAGACTTAGACAACAGTCTTCTGAACACCCAGTGTCCAGCAGCATGGATGGAACTGCTTGTGTTAGTGCAAGAGGAGCCTTTCTTGTGTCTTCCTGTGCCTGTTTGTCACACACCCATCAGCCATCAGATCCAGGCTGTGTGTAGTAAATACAGTGTACACAGAACAATATTCACAATTAATCTGCACTTTCACATTGGCTTAGGTTGATTTATTGGAATCAAAATGAGCCATGAGCAGATTTAAAATACCAATGAGTTCAACATCCCTTCCCTTCTGCGTTCAGTGGTAGATAGCAGCTAACAAAAATGTTTCAGTGCAGGGGCTACTTTCTTCTCAATGACCCACTAGACTGGTAATTTTTACATGCTAGAGCATAACCAAAACTATTGATAGAAATAAATGTTTTGTCGTTGACTTAGTCATGGAAGGAATAAGGATCTAGTTACTTGCAAGATCCAGATACTCTCTTTGAAACAGCAGAATAGAGAAGAGCTGTGAGAAGGAATGGGGAGAGCAGAACAGAGAGCTGTGAGGGTAGAGGCAGAATGCTATGAGACATTATCCTTCATTCAGAATGCAGATGATTTTGCCAAGCAGGAAGCAAAATGGAGGAAAGGTGTCTGACACATCACGTCATCTCTGCTGTCACTCACACACTTTAATTATCCGTAAATCAAGCGCAATAGCTTCCTCAGCCCTGAAATACGTGCTGTCTGTCTCCTCATACACATAATAAGGCCTGCAGGGATTTCAGAGACTTTAGCCTTGTGTGTCTCATTGCTCTGATGCTCAGGCTTCTTTTAGCATAATATCATCTGAAAAACATTGAAGGGCAGAACCTTATTTTTATAGATCTCTATTCTGCTTGCCAAACCTAGCTGAGTCAAAGAATGCCCAGGACTGTGATTTTGATTCTCTTGCACAGAGTCTATTTGTGTATTGCTGTTTCCATATGTCATGATCTACTCGTTATGCTGCTTGTTACTCCAGTCATATCTAGTCAAGGAAGCAAGCACAGCAGAAAACTTGCAATATTTCTAATTTACATGAGATTTCTAGGGATTGGAAAAATCTTTCAGAAGGAAAAAAAAAAATAAAGAAGCACCAAACACCTGTACCCTCCCCAGACTCCAGATTCTAATCATAATTAGTTTTTCCTAGGAGAATTAAGGGTGTAAAAATTTAGTTGAGATCTCCTTTTTTCCCTATTGCTATCTCCAGTTCTTGGCCTTCAGTTTGCTAACTTCTGTGGCTTGCTATCCCGGAGGACACGTACAAAATGAAGTATGAAACCATTGCAAGAAAGAGTGGGATTAGTGTCAGGCAGTTTAGCCAGTTAGAATTAGGCGTCTAAACTAAATTTTGTGGCTACCCTTCAAATCAATGGAGGAAGATAATAGATACATTATCGCCATAGGTAAAGTTAATAGATTAACCATTTTTTATGCCTTTATCTCCATGAACTACAGAAGAGAGTACGTAACCAGCTCTGTTTAGGCACCCAGATTTTACATACAAAAGGCTACATTTTGCAGAGCATTTTACACAGCTACATTCACAGCACACATCCTCTTTTTATCTATCTGGTGCTACCACCTACATCACTTTATGAGCTTCTGATTATATTTTACCCAGATTAAAATAAACACTGCTGTAATGATAAACAACAAATGGTGAGCATGAAATACAACTGCTGACCTCACATATGTACCCCACTATAAAGAGTAGGAGAGATTTCCATGAAACATAGGAGGAAAATCAATAACTCATTTATGATGCGGAAAGCAGTCTGATGTGGCTTGCAAGAACTCACTGAATGTATAGGCTAAATTCATCATCTGACAGTGGCATGCTAGGCACCGGTATTGAAACGCTGTCGCCTAAGCATCAGCACTGCACTTGCCTACTGTGTATATCAGATCCTCTGGTACGTGACTTGAATACTTCCCATTTGTCTCGTTTCTCAGAAATGCTGAGCACAGTACGTAAAATCAGCAAGAGCAAGGAGTGCTCAGCAAATTTGAGAACAATGCCACAGGCAGGTAAATATCTGAGGAAGGACCGAACTGCCAAACATCAGCCCCTTGTCTCCTTTGAATATTTTGCTTCTCCTTATTTTTACACATGCACATGCTGTAAAGCCTGTTTATCTGTTCTCTGCTTGCTCTATGAATCTCCAAAGCCTCCTGTGCCCTAGCTATGATTCATTTCTGAATAATTTCATGAAAGGCAAACAGCATGTTTCCAGTTCCACACACTTGTCTGATATTGCTGGGCACTTCATCATTTGGAGGCAATTTTTTCCCACTTGTCTGAATCCTCCCTTTCTCCCCCTTTCCTCCCCTTACATGTAAAACCATCGCCTACATTCTGACCCTTCAGAGATTACAAATCATTCTAAGTGGAGGAAAGGTTGAGCCCCAGCTTTGTGCTTGATGCATTTTGTTTAAGTTGCTCGTGCTGTTCCAACATCTGTCATATCCTCCACAGCAGTGCAATCAAACTGTCAGGGCTGAGTGAAGTTTTGCTGATCCAATCTGCTCCTTCTGTGATTCCTGTCAAAAGCATCAGGAGGTGGTAGATACAGTTGCATGCTCTTTAAACAACAGATCTTTATTTTTGCACATTAGAGGAACTGTTATTGTTTGTTTCTCTTAAGCTCACAAAGCACTCTTTTTGCTTGCAAAGCGTGTTCAAATGTGGTTGCAATCACAAGCCATGCTGTGCTTCCCAGCCTCGGCTGTGTTCCTATGGCTCCCCAGTTTTACATCCCCTCTTCCTATGTCAGAACACATAAATATCTCTCAATCTTACTGGTGTCTGTAATTCCATAACACATCTTGGAAACACCCGGGAGGAAGTTACTTCTTGGATCCTGTATTATTATTATTAATGAGGTAATTAAGCCAAAGGTTGTGGGGGAAGGGGAAGGGAGTAATATTTTAATAAGTTCCCTTCTGGATACTGCTCTGTGAGTTGCCAGATTAATGTTATTCCCTGTTAATGATACCAAAAGGATCTGATACTAATTGATATTATTGATACTAATATCACTAATCACCTTGACTAAAAGGAGGGGATGTTCTTTCATAATTTAAAAAGCAAGTACCTTTGATGTGCCTTAATAACTGAAAGAAATAAGAAAGAAATTATTCCATTTGTGCTCTGTTAATATGCAGAATGTATTTTTAATCAGCTTTCCAGCATGATGCACCTTTTCACTTCTGTCTGAAGCCTTAAACTCTTGCTGAGAAATGGAAACTTGTGGTTTTATCATTTCATAAAAGGAATCTGAATCTGAGGTGAATAGTATGGTTCTGCCCCATTTCTGTATTGACCTCATAGCCTATGGCTTTCCCATGAAGGCAGAAAGTCTTCTAATTACAGCAAAGCACCAATGGAAAATGGAACTTTGGATGCCACTGTGCCCTCTTTTCTGATACTTATGTTGGCTGGTGACTCCTGCTGCGATGAAAAGCAGGTTCAGAAACACTTTGATTCATTAAAGAAAAAATGTTTCAAAAAAATAAAAACCCTAATATAACAGACTTTGGTTCCTTAATACATTTGCTTCTTTAAAAAAATCTCCATATCCAAATGTAGCCGGCAGGAAAACATGTTTAACTTTTCATGATCTGTCTTTACCCACTTCCAAAGCATCCCAGCCAGGGACTGGATTATTTTCCCTTGGTCAAAGAAGAAACCTGAAAGCCCTGGCAGAGGGTAATCCAGTGCTGCATATAGGAAAGAGAAAGGATTGGTTCCAACTTCCAGCTAGGATACTGAACTTTAAAATACACACACAGCAAGGAAAACCATAGATTTATGACAAATACACTCTTTTCTTGAGTTCAAATGCCCAAAGTTCAAGGCTCTGAAAATCCCACTTAGAATCTGATTGTCATCACTAGGAGCTGCTCTTTTCTCTTTTACCTTTTTTGACTTCTACCATAGCTGATCTTTCATCCACCCTTTTCAGTTAAAATTTGCAATGTGAATAAGTTGGATCCCAAGAAGACGGTCTCCCAAGAAACAGGAATGGACACTCAGAGTATACTTCTGAAAATCTGTCTCATGTCACCTGAACACCTACTGTAAAATAAGGAAGAGGTGAGAGAAGTGAATGAAAGCTTCCACGAGACTGAAAGCTTAGCAGGTTGGTTCTACCTGGGAGGGCTGTTGCAGCTACTGATTACACAACTTCTCACACTGTGTTAACAACGCAGTCTGACTTCAGCTGATGCTGCGATTTCTTTTGGATCACATCTGTGTTGTACGATGGAATCCAGTTGTGAGCTTTCTGGCAGGTGTTCAGAGTACTAAGTATCCACTAATTTGAATTCTTTTTGTAAAGTACACATCTTTGGGGAATTTACTGCCTGCTCATCTCTGGCTTCAAGTAATATGGCACACAGAAAAACAAAACTAAAAGATGACTTATAACAGAAGCTGAAAACAAAGATTTTGCTGGTCACAGGACCTCTCCTTATAAACAGGACCCATTAGACTGGCTGAAGTGAAAAGTAATCAGGGAAGAAACAATTCCAGTCTCTGAATAGTAACCAACCTCTGAGGAAGAGAAAAGTTGAGCTTTTAGCAGTGCACTCATCTTGTATTTTAAAAGACAAAGTTTGGAAAGGGAAAGCTTTGGCTGGCAAGTACTAGGAAATAATTTTATCTCCATCTTTCCTTTTTCCTTTTTTTTTTTTTTTTTTTTTTCAGGTTGGAAAAAGAGGAAATTAAATCAGAGTTGGCCAATTAGCCCCCACAATCCCCAAAGGCAAGACAAGATCTTTTTTGCAGGAAAGCCTTGAGGTGAAGCCAATTCAATTAGTTTCCACAGCAAAACTGTCAAGACCCAAAAAACTAGGTGGAATAATGAACTGATTAAAACCTGTAATTGCAATTCGATGGAGGAAACCATTAATCATGGAGATGGCAACATTCTCTCATTTTCAGCCTGTGCTTGAATGAGTTGCCAACAAAAGAGACTGTATAGGAATAAAAGGCTAATGTAAACTGGAAAAGGAGCATCCTGGATAGAAATTCATGTGGTTCCATAACTGACCTGAGGAAAATAAAAACCTTCTCTAGACAATAAAAGAACAGGAAAAAAAGTGTAGGCATAATTTCATCTTCATAATGGTGACAAATTGCTTGTGTTATTCCCAAAGCAGTTAGTACCCAAAAGAAAGGGGCAGCCACTTTGCCAACTGACAGCTCCTCCAGAAATGTTTAGACATCACCAGCATCTGTACCCTCTGTTGATTTCTCAGCTGATGCAGATGCTATCATGGCACGCGGTGCATTGCAAAGGGAACCAGAAAAAGGAACCTCATGTCTATTCAAATAAAAACTGATTTAATCAAAGGTAATATTTTTATCTAAGTTTTTTGAGATAACTCCACAGCTCAGCCAGGTCTTTGTGCCGTGGCTCTTCATCTTCAAAGCCTTCACCCAATTCCTTTCTCCCCTGCTATCCCTTCAAGATTAAGCCATCATGATTAAGCTCAAGAGGCCAGCAAAATCAGTCACTCTCTCTTTTGTCAGCCTTGGTTTTTCCCTTACCTGACTCCTCTATATCATATCTCTAAAGGGAAGAGTTAGACTGGGGTTACCACTAAGCTGCTGAAAGTGTCAGGTCAGACTGGAATGAAAGCATGAAGGATGATAAAGAGAAATAGAGTGGTGACAGAGATGGCGAGAAGAGGTCTAAGAACCTAATATTGTAGCAAGTGTGCACAGCATATAAAGCTGATCAGGAAACTAAATTCAAAGCAGGATGGGACAAGACTGCTTCATTTATGCCAAACCAGAATGCAAGTTAGCAGAAGAGGAAAAAAAAATTGGTGTTACTTCATTTTCAGAACTGATTCATCAGCATGTAATATTTTCCAACGATGTGATGCCGTTTAACCTAAAATTCCAGTGAACTCTGCAACTGTTGTAATTATCAATGTTACCACTAAGTGGCTCTTCTACAAACAAGGAAGGCTTAAACCAGGGACATGAAAATTGTCCCACTGGGAAGAAGAAATATGAAGAAATAGGGTGAGAATGAGTGAAAGCTTCTCTTAGCCTAGCAGACTCTTCCCCTGGAGAGCTCTGAAGAAGAAAAGCTTAATTAATTGTAGAACCATTGAAACTCTGCAAAGAAAAAACCTATTAAGTCATGATCTCCATCCTTCAGATGGCAGTCCAATTCCCATTGAGCTACCCAGGACAGTGTTCAGTGTCTCTAGTGACAAGGTTTCTGGAAATACTAACTCACTGAAACAGTTGTGTATTGAACAGCAAAAGAGCTCTGATAACTTTGGGAAGGAAAAGACATAATTGCAGATCTCATGGTCTGCAAGACCCTTCTCAAGTACTGGATCTTTGCTTAAGGCATAAAGTAGAAGACATAGGAAAAGTAGAAGGTGGAAGGAGGAATAAGGAAAGTGGATTTGCACCTTCTCTTTGGCTCCATCCAAATTCATTCTTCCCTCCAAAAATGTGTTTCCAATCAGAAGACTGTTCCCCACTTCGAATGTGAGAGCTCTCGAGAGTGGTTACAGGTAGACTTTCTGTCTCACAAATTACTGCAGCTAGAAGAAATGCAGCTTATTACAAGCAAGCAGGATCTTAGCTGTTTGCAAAACTTACATGCTTTGTAATTCGTTGAAGATGGACTGAACAACTCTGCCAGCTACCTCACTTTAAGACTGAATAAATACAGCCCTGAATTAATGTGATGCTTTAATGGACTGGCTTGCTCCCTCTACCTTTAAAAATAAAATAAAATAAAATAAAATTCTGGAAGCCATCTGCAACTTCCAAATCTTTCTCTTAATAAGTATAAATCCACTATTTATTTATTATTAGCTTATTTTGCCACTAATCATCTGGGTGAAGGCTTGCCTGTCCACTAAGTCATGTCAAGGGAGGAAAAAAAAACCCAACCCAACTTGATTTAAAGGCTGCAGCTTCTAAGTTGTGGGAGCAGTATGGGACTTTAGAAGTGGGATATTAGCTCCAGGGACAGTTTAGAGGAATGAGGTTTTTTTTACCCTGAAGTAAAAGCGAATGCATTCCTTTGCCATGGGGAAATGAAGAGTTGCATTAAGTAATCCATATTCTAGACTCAAGAATGCTTCCTGAAAGATCACATGAGGAGTAACAAATATAGGTTCATTCATTTCCATCTGGAAATAGCCTTCCTAGCACTTTACTGAGTGGAAAACTCACTGCCTCCAGGGTGCCTTGAGGTGTGATATTTTCAGGGTGCTCTCTGAATTCTTAGCCCTGTTAAACTGAGTAATATCAACAGGATTCTCAAAGTAAGCTCCCAACAGCCTCCTATCCCACAAAATTAATTTGATTTTGATTCCTGCACACAAGCTTATTTCAAGCCTTTGTTTTTTCTGACTTTACAAAAGTAGGTGGGAACAAGCTACCTTATGTTCATCAAGGATAAGAGGATGCACACAGGCAGTACCTTGACACACTTATGCTGAAAATCCACTGTCCTATTCACTGGGCAGAAACTTACTCACATAGCCAGACCATAAGGGGTACAAGTAAAGGGACCTGTGAGGTTGGACAGGCAGCAAGATAATTCTAAGACAGCTTGGGGAGTATATACCCAGCATTAAAAGATCAAACTATAGCTCTGAGACAGATCTCTGGGACTCCCAAACCATTTATACTCTCTGGACTAGCCCTGGTTTTTCTATTTCAGGATCCTGGAAAACTAAACAATTTAGGAGGCAGTCAATACCAAGGTCCATTTTTGAAATCTCCAAACTACTATTGCTTTCCAGGTGACCTCACCAGTCTCTCTGAAATCTCTAACACTCCTCTGGGTCCCCCAGAGATCATACTGGGATATGTTTACACTGCCTTTCACTTTCGTTTTCAAGATCTTGGCCATGTTTATTGATTTATGCTTTGTTTCACAGCACTGCATTTCTGCTGAAGGTGACTCCATGTCTCCCCAGACTGAAGTGTTACTCTGTCGAGGTCATGCTCTAACGCCTGCCTGGCTCCTGTAAAACATCACTCTCTGAAAGGTTCCTGATGGCCGCATCAGCCAGGAGTTCTGCTTATAACACGTCAGACATGGTTCGGAAATAAGCACAGACTGGCTGACTTGTAGAGGGGAAGCTGGGATTATGTCAAAGTTCTTTGTGCTTTAAAGGTCAACACATCAACTTCTCCAACTGGATTTCCTATGGCTGTAATTGCAAATCTTTTGCTCAATGTAATAAAAAAAATATGCCTTGAAAAAATCATGAGTTGGTGGAAAAAGATCTCCCACAGAATTAGCATTAGGGAAATGGAATTTTCTGCCTTCAGAACACAGGAAGAAATTAGTGTTTGTCTTTAGAAATCAAATGGTCTTGCCATTTCTCAGCTCCCCAGCTGCCTACTGGCTAATGACAGAGCTCCACTGGAGCCAGGCTTTCAGAGAAAGTGTTCCTATAGACAGGCCCAGCAACTAACACTTCAACTCTATTAACTTGCTAATTTTGAAACGCACATATACCCACATTGTAATGTTAACATCCTAATTCCCATTACTGTAAAGCTTTTCAAACCAACTCAAACTTTTCCTTTATTCATCCAAGTCAATGTTGCTTGTGCTATTACATTTAGAAAGTAAATAATTCCCTTCCCCAAACAATTTATATTGTTCCCTGGAAGGTGTTTATATACTTTGATCGTATCCCCCCAAGTTCTCTCTTTTCTAAACTACATAGCTCTAGTTCCTCACTTCTCTCCTCCCTCTGTATCTCTGATCCCTTCAGGGCATGGCTTTATATGTATTTTTTTTTCTAGTTTTTTATTTCTCTCAGAAACTGTGGAGGGTGAGAATCACACACTATCACTAAGTGTTACAGAGAAAAGCAGAGTAGCTAACAGTGCTAACAGTTTCCATGTTTAGGATGGTCTGAATAACAAAAGGCAAGGTATTCCAGCAGTATAAAAGAGCACAGTCCTACAAAAACAATACAAATTTTCTTGATATATATCAGCAGAAGATCTGGTCATAAATACACCTTTATACCTCCTCACAAAATTTCATCATATACTTTGCTAAGGACTGGGGGGAATTCGCAAATAATTACACTGACTTATAAATTATGGTAGAGAGGACAGATAGGAGAACACCAATCTAGCTTTTTTTTTTTTTTCTGACAAGGAAAAAATTATTTGAAATATAACAGAATTAGTGTGAGTTTGAGTGACCGTTTTCATACAGTAAAATAACACTGTATGATAGGATTACAGTGTTCATTATCAACACACAACTTCCTGAAGAGGTGTAGAGCCACCAAACTGCAATGCGGAGTCATGTATGCCATGATGAATGAGATCTATGTGGTTGTTCACCTGATAAACTGAACGGTGTAGCCATAAAAATAGTACTACATCATGAGTTTGCTGGCAGCCCTCCATGAATAGTCACCTCTCGCTGTGTACTGACTGCTAGGAAGAGACCAGGCTGGGCAGACTTTCAGGAGGGATGGAGCTGCCATGGATCACCAGTTCCCAATGCTATCCTTCTTAGATGCATTTGCTTTTCTTCATAAGAGGAAACAGCAAACTTCAATTCCATCCTATAATCAGAAATGTTTTTAGGATTTATTTCTATAGGCTAGAGCGCTGTTTAACCCCCAAAGAAGATAAAGTTTTCTTCTTTCCTATGTTTTATAACATCCATAAACTGCCAGTATATTTTTGGAGTTTTGCATCTTTTGCACAAACTGACCAGATTCAGACTCTGATCTGAAGGCATTTCATCCTACCACAAAGATAACCACTGACCTCAAATGTCTTTGTAGTCACCTGAAAGTTCACCAAAAGTGTCTCCTGAAGACCCCTGAGATCCGGTAATCCAGGCACCGCTTTCCCAGTATGATCCAGGATGTCACTACATCACTCTCCTTTCTGAGAAACCACTCCTATTTTTCAGCAGCTCCGGAGGACTGCAACACCAAACAAAACCTCAAATAGAAGAATATGAAAAAGAGATGAGATTTCTGCCATTCTGTGTAAAAGTAGGTTTCATCTTCTGCTGGAATAATGTGTTCAGGTTTAATCACTAAAAAGGCCAAGCAGAAAGAGACACAGCAGAGAACAGCAAAAGTAGATTGCGTTGTTATACAGGGGGAAGAAAGTAATCCATTAGAAGCAAAATTAAAAGCTTTGAGATGATGAGGGATAGAAAGTAAAAGAGGGAGAGCAGATGTATGAGAGAGCTCTGCAGATGTCTAGAAGGGCAATTACTTGTTCTCTTTCTCTTTACTCTTACAAGACCTGGAGGGCAATGTGCAATTAAGGGCCACCCATTGAAAACAGACAAAAATGAAATGCTATTTAGCATGTAATTAACCTGTGGAACTCACTCCCACATGGTATTCCATGGACAAAGAGCTCAGACAGAGCCTAGGAAGGATTAGACACCACTAAGAAGAGGTAAGATAGCATTTTGCAATCAGACAGCTGGGATAAAAATAAAATACAAAGAATATCAATCCTCCTGCTTCAGGACCTAAGTTGTTCATTGTGATCAGCAGCAGGTAAAGCTCAGCAGGATGTGACAGGTGCAGTTCTGCCAATGAAAGCTTTAGTGTACTGCCCTTTCCTACGTGCTTCTTGTTACTTATCTTAGATGCTTAATATGGCTCCCACAGTTCTAGTATGTGAGTTCATTACAATCAGTAACATATTCATCATCACAATAGCCTGAGAAGGTACAGAAGAGCTTTTCTCCCTATTGTACACACTATGAAAAAAGAGACTTAGGGACTTGCTGGAGGTCACACAGGAGAAGGGAGCAGAGCACTGTATGGCACAGAACACCTGCTCCTTGCATTCATCCCAGCCATTGGACCCCACTGTATTCCAGATCAAATTGCTATCTGGGGACAGTAGCTCTATTTCCATCCCCCTTTAAAACACAGATGTCCAAACACTTAACATACCAGGAATTTAATTAAATAGCATCCCTAACAGGATCAACACAATCATTTGCATCAGCCAAATAGTGACCACTGTTCCAGGGACCCAGTCCTCAGGTGGTACCTCGCAGCAGGTTTCTCTGACCTTTTTGATGCCCAGCACTACCCCAGCAGTTGGTTTGTCCTTTGGGATGAATTCCAACTAGCAGTCCTGGATGACATAAGGTCTCTTAGCATGTGACTTTTCCCTCCTGCTGTAACTTATCTATACAGTTTTTAGTACATATAGCCCACTTAGGGTTGGGCCATACAGCTGCTGCATGTTTTATTTACCTAAGCAGTCCCAGCAAGTCCAATGGAAATACTCCCATGGGCTGTACAATCTGACAACCTTCTAAAATGACAGATGTACAGAAACTGTGACTTTCCTCTGTGTGGAGATGGCTGACACATGTCCTTTTTCAAATGGCTGTATGTGTACTGTACCTCTGTGTTACTTTTTATATTATCATTTATTTTTAATATATATTTAACTAACAGAGGGATTTATCAAGCCAATTTCCTATGATAAGAAGACTACAACACTCCTTTAACATTATCCTTTTTTTAAAAAAACTTTTCTTTCCTTGGAGCAGTTTTGCCCTGAGATGGAAACTTAAAAGGTCTGCCACGATCTTTGCTGGAGAAGAGAGTTCACTTTGAAGCCATGATACAATGAATACACAGGTCATTTTGAGAATAAAATATAAAGACACACTAACCATGAAAGTTTTATTTCTTTCTCAAGTGATAAGCATGTATGAAGAAAGACTCTTTTTTTGCTACCTTTGGCCCATTGTGGAACACTTGTTAAAAAAACGTTCCTTGATACTAATCTCCAACGGTGTTTCACTTATCTTGAACTCTCAAATGTCACCAGCTTTCAGCTGGTGCTGTGAAAAGACCTAACTTAACGTGTTTATGAAAGGAAGAGCTCTATTTTAATCAAGTCTCTCTTTCTTCCTCTCTTCCTTTTTCCTTCCTTCCTTCCCTCCTTTCTCTATTCTACCACTGCATATCTGCCTTGGTTTTGATTTCTAATACAAAAATGGGCAAGAGGAGCAGCTCTACATTATGCAGAATAAGACTACTCTTAATTTGGCTAAACCCCCATTAAACTAACACATTTTCCCTTAATCTGATACAGTATAAATTTGAAATCAAATTTAGCTTGTAATAGGTTGTTCTGCTTCACCAGGGCCACAGACCACTTCTCTGTGGATCTTGAACAGATGCCAACAGTACCCTGCACAGGTGAGGAAGGTGCTTCTTCAGAAAAGCAAAGACATGGAATGGAGAGGGAAAAGCAGATAATAAAGATTAGGAACGAAGAGTTTTAATGTCACTTGTTCAAATGCAACCTGCAGCTCTATGCTGAAATATTACCACAAACAGAAAAAAACCTATCAATTAGATTGCACATGCCATCACCACAAACATGATATAACTTCATTGCACAGAATATTTCCATGGGACCCCATTCCAAAGCCAAGTAATGCAGCACACTGGGATACACCTCATATAAGTGAAGCATCAAACAAGGGTCCAGCTCAGGATGTTACTGATAAAGATCACTAAAAAATTGCTTAATTAAGGAATCTTGTTGCAAAACTGTAGATCAAAAATCTAATTAGGCACATTCCACTACTCAACGATGCAGAGAGATCCCAGGCAAGTGCAAGTTACAGATTGCTGATCTTTGGATTGATGGCCACAAGAGATGCACAGCTGCGTTGTGCAGCTAGACAGATGGATTCAAGGATAATGATGGCATCACCCCTTTGGGAAAGAAAGGATTCAAATTCCATGTTCTGCAAAATTGCCACAAATTGTCAGTGCTCCACATTACTCCTTAACCTGAATCATCACTAGATTATTGCCTCTGAAATTTGTACTCTAAAAAAGTAATCTGGTTCTTTAATAACACACCTAGGTACAGCACCAGTGAGCCAACATATAATAGGAGGATAATTATATGGGTAGTTCTTGCCTTTCTACTAGTGTCTTATCCCTTAGATCTAAACAGTGGACCCATTTTCTATAGTACTGCTCATCTGAGCATACCAAAGTGCTTTATAGATGTTCATTGTAAGTAATTACCAGCTGGCACGTGTAAATAATTTACAGGGTAGTAGAAGTGAAATTCTCACTGCTTTCTCACTTTGTTTCTCCACTCGGCACTTTTTACCCTTTCTCTTCTTCACTCTCCCTTCTTTTCCTGACCAATTAGGAATGTGAGGAATTTGAATATCTTCCTTAATCACATCTCTAGGTGCCTATACCTTCAAATATCTGTCCCTAAATTTGGAAACAAATCTAAAGCAGAAGCCTAAGATGGAGTTCACTTCCCAGAACCAGCTGGGCCAGTGGAAATGTTTCTGCTTCCAACTGCTTTTTAGCTTACATGAACTGCTCCATCAGCACTAACAGCCTTTTATCCAGGTAAAATGTAATGATAACCAGTAAATAGGTATGAGCTCCAAGGCGGTAAGTGGGAGAGAATCTGACTCTAAAATACACCCCACTAATATGTTGAGAAAGCCAGAGAAATAACAGACCTGAACTCAATAAATTCACTTAGAGTAATTCTTGAATGTGTCTCACTAAGTCAAGTGTAGTTTAAGCATGTGAAGATCCTTTATCAATCAATAGGAAAAAAAGAAAAAGATAGTTTGTTTTCAAAATTGGTGGGTTTTATCCCTCCATTTTCTGCAGAGATTTTAAACACTTCTGTTTATTCAGTCTTTGCTTTTCATTTCTCTCAGTCAGCTTTGGGATTCTATCTCTCAGAGCAGTCTACATTTAACAGCCATGAGCATTTAAAACGTAACTGTGAATTGTCATAATTGTCATTTTGAGCAGAGGCTGGGATTTATGTTTCCTTTTTTTTTTTTTCTTCCTCCCACCCCCCTCCCCAGGATCTTAATTGCCTTTTTCATCACAGATTTTAAAATAAAGTTGATGCTTAGGGGAGTTTAGCACTTGAATAAGAAAAGAACGGTGACCACACTCAGGCACTCAGAAAGGAAAGCAACTCAAAGAACCAGAAGTAGAAAGGTGTGGCAAATGGCTAAAGGTGTGACACAAAGCCCAATGAAGTACAATGGCTGAACACAAAGGAGGAAGGAAAAAACACAGCGGCTGTCTACCAAGCCAATATGAAAAGGTTGAAACGTTAAATAATTAGAAAGGAAAAAAGGGAGAACTTTCATGGCATGAAAAAGAAAGGGCAAAAGAGAAAGGAGTAGTACAATGGCAACATAGTCTTATACACACAGAAGGAAAAAAGAAAAGTGTCTAATGATAGAACATACGGACAAAGAAAAATAACCCAACCACAGATGGATTTCCAAGGCAACACATAGAAACCAAACAAAAATTAAAGAGAAGAAATTAACTAGGTGAATTGCTTAAAACCTTCACAAAAAAAATTCAAAAACTCAAAACATTTTGGAAAAAAGCAAATAACCTTTTCCAGCTTAATAAAAATACTCATTTTCTAAAAAGGCCATTTTCCGACACAAGTTTTCCCATTCAGCTAATGTCAACCAGCTCTAGTTAGGTATTCCAGGCCCCTAGGGAAAAACATAATCTATCTGTGTTTGAAACAAGAACATCTTTGTTCAGACCTTAGGCCAACAGCAACCAAGGGACCCATCAGTGCTGTGGAGAAAAGCAACAGGAAGAGAACAGCAGGGGAACATTTGAGCACACTTTGAATGCCAGACAATGCCCAAGCAATCAAATATACCTGAGCCAAATAGTCACTTGTAACATCCATAACTCATCATGACACCCTCAAAATAATGCAGTACGTCTCCTTCCATACCAGCCCTTACATCATCTTCCGCTGGAGCAAGCTAAGGAGCTTCTCCAATATGCAGCCATATAGTAGCTGCAATGTGCTGTTTGTAGACCCCCTTCAAGGATTTCCAGGTCTTTAGCAAACTGATCTCTAGCAGATCAGCCAAACCACTGCAATGAGGAGTGCATAAGCAGCTGGACAGTGAAGGTCCACAGTTTTAGCCCAGCTCATGGAAGGCTTCACCCAGGTGGAACTGCCATTGTTGTCTCTACAATCAATATTTCTGCTCTGTACATGAGCAGAGTTTCACCAAACCAGCATTCCCTTCCCAAGAGCCTGCACCTGACAACACTGCACAAAAACCCCTCCATGCACTAAAGCACTCGCCCAGAAGAATCGCTGGAAAGCTCAAGAACACTGTACCATTTCAAAGCTTTGAGCCCAGACTCTTTTTTCTAGCTACCACAGCTGTGATTAGATGGAAGTATCACTCTGTAATCAGAGCCACCAAATGGATGGATCAATAGAGAGCTATCAGCAATTAGCGTTGTTGTAACTGCCTGGCACATTTTTTGTTTACTGAAGTGAGAAAGTCAGGCCTGGGGAATAAGCAGTTTCTGGCATATGAAGACATAAGGAGAAAAGGGATAACATTGTTCATATCAGAGACTACCCCTTTTCCCTCCCTACACTGCTCTCACACCTTCAAGGCACCTGCGCATGTGTGTTACATATCATTACAGAAACATCTGATTCACAGCAGAGGCCAGGTGACACAGTAGGCTAATACATCTCTCTTTTACCTTTGGAGTCAGAAATGGACTGAGTTTGCCAGTCTCAGGGTATTCCCATGTAGAATTTTATTTGCTTCAGACCTGTATGTTCAATTTCTTCATCCAGACAAGTTTGCATGACTGAAAGAACTGGCAATGTCACAGGCCAGGATTTAGTAGAAATGAGAACTGCTAGAGAGGCAGAACTAGGGAAAACAGATATAAATCAAAGATTTGGATGCATAAGCAGAGCTACACGAAAAGGCTGTGATGGTTGGAAATATGTAAATATTGAGGAGAAAAAGAGCTGAGGAGAGCTCTGCGGAGGTCTGGGACTAGAAGAAGTTGCCATTCAGAACTGCAAGGTAGAAATTGTTCTGGCCTCTGACCAGCAGCATCATAGCTTTCCTTCAACTTCATAAACAAAAGGAAAAACACTCAACATTTCAATAATGAAACAAAAATCCTTATAGCAAGTGCTGATTTTTAAAATATGGTTTTAGCTGAACGACCTATCCCAGTTGGTTTTGCTCTGTTGGTATTAGTGGTTTCTTGAGGCATGATTACTTCCAGTTTTGGAATGCATTAGTGTTCAGCTCAGCATTAGGAATCATCCTAAAGGAGAGAGGCAGGGTGATTTTTTTTTAAGATCCAGATAGTATTATTTTTCCACTAGCAGTTACTATTCTTTCTCACAGGAACACCTCCCTGCTGGTACTGTCAATCCAAGTCAGCCCTCACCCTGAAGGGCACTTCTAGTCTGCACCTCCCATACAGCTGTGAGAGCTCAACCATGAAAGGAAGCAGTAGGCACATCCTATATCTCAGCTGTAGCTCCCTGCCTGTCTGCTACTTCACCCAGCTGGAGAAGTTTGGCTTCACTGTGCCCTGACTGAATTAACCCAAGTTCAGGCAAGCTCAGCATGAGCCTTCTCAGTCCCAATAAGGAGACCAAAGGGAATCATTTAGGACGCTGTCATTAGT
Organism: Antrostomus carolinensis; assembly: GCF_000700745.2. Classification (NCBI taxonomy): domain Eukaryota; kingdom Metazoa; phylum Chordata; class Aves; order Caprimulgiformes; family Caprimulgidae; genus Antrostomus; species Antrostomus carolinensis. The sequence goes on along the minus strand of NW_010310365.1, from coordinate 74,211 downwards.
GCAAATACATAAACTTTGAGTTCTTGGAGGTAAATTCAGCTCCCTTTCAACTGCTGATAAAGAATCTATTGTGTACTGACTTGAGGCAATTGCGGCAGGATATTTCAAGTCAATCTCAACTAGGCCTGATAACTCCCCCCACCTCCGCCTCCCTTATTTATACCCAACAATTGGACATTGTAAGTCAATGACCATTGACAATATGACACATGGATCTACAGACCTAGCAAGTCTAATATTAACTGAACTGACAGTGCAGGATCCTGGCTACCATCAGAGGAAAGACAAATGTCCTAGCTGCCAATACGTGCGCCCTTGCATTGGCCTTGTGTGACACACCCTCAGCCTGAGGAAGCAATAGAAATCAATTAAAATTCTTTGGAGTGTCAAATTCTCCATACCTTTCAGCATCTTCCTCTCCTCCAGGTGGACCATTAATCAGAAACCCTTTTATATGTGTTTATACAGCAAGCAGCTAAAGCTTTAAGGAATTAACAGGATGGTAGAGGTGTTTTTGTTGTTTTCTGATAGATCAGGGATCTCATCTCTTTTTCAAAGCCCACAGGACCAAATGTTTGAAATCTTTCATTGATTCTGCAGTTTCCTTTTCCAATCTTGTTTGCGAAAAGCTCTTAAAAATTCTCCTGCACTTGAAGACGCCATTTATAGTTGTCACTTTTGCCTACTCTGAGCATCCATCCTCCACACAAACAGCTTCTCCCGGGAGTCAAAGAGGACATCTGATACTTTCCAAGAGACAGGTTTGCAGTAAGGATCTGTTCACAGGGGAGGAGCAGAGACCCTGTGCAAGTGTGCTCCAGCTGTTCTGGCCTGCTTAATGTCCCTTCAGGGTACACTTCAACTGACTGAGTTGAGCTGTTTCCAGATCATAGCTAACCCCAGGATCTAGTGCTACCAATAGTCAAAGGTTTAACACAGCTGAGAATCAAGCCTTAAGCCCCAACACAGCTCATCCCTACTACTCTCTAAACCTACAAATGTCAATTAGTAGTGAACAAAGACAGTGGTCTGCTTGAAGCAATCAGCAAATGGACAGATCTTTTCCTACAACCCACCCAAGAGCTACACAACAGTAACAATTTTGCATTAATATAGGCCTGGGTTGCAGCTGAGATAATTGCCTTGAAGTGCAGGACACCAGGTTTAGCTCTAATGTTTCAAACGATGAAAACTTCCATAATTCACTTTCTAGACTAGCAAATTAATTGTTCAGCCATGGGAAAGCACTGACTGTCTTACCCCTTTCAGCTTCCCAGAGTCATACTCTGAAAGTAGGGAGCACATCATGGGAGCACTGTGAGTGTGGACTGGGTAATGGAACAAAATGCAAAGTGAGAAGAAATCTACTCAAAATAACAGTAGTAAATCTGAAAAGCACTCATTCTCTGTCCGCATAGTTGGAAGTACTGACAAACCATATCTCCTTTGCTTTTTCCACACCTGAACTATCAACCAGACTTCTGGAAGCAATAAAAAAAAAAAAATCTTTATCTATTATCAGTACACACTGAGATTTGAAATTACTTTCAATGACAAAATGCAGGTTGGAGTGCTCTCTCTGGCATATACAAGGTCTGAGACATTAGTATCAAGAGATGCTGTGAATGCATCACGGTCCTTCATTGCTCTCAGAATAGAAGATGATCTCTGCTAAAAGTGCAGTGTGATTTGCTGGTCATCTAGGATAACCATCCTGGAGGAGCGACAATCCCAAACTGAAACCACAATCCCAGAAGAGTGAGAGCCAGAGCGAAAGCCAGAGAGAGCCAAAAGAGGAAGAGCCCCTCACTAATATACTGGACATGACATGATACGACATGAATATCTCATTGGCATACCTAAAGGTCAGTTTAGCTTATTCATTTAAATATTCCTCATCCCCTTAAATCTTGTGCTTGTAGACTAACAGAACACAAAGTCCTTCACTTCTAGTGACAAAAATGCAAACACTGGTGTGTTATCAGTGTCTCTCTCATAACAAGTCCCAGGCTGAAAAACAAAATGCAGCACTATTCTAACTACTGAAAAAGAAACCCAGCTCTGTTTCAGACAAAAAACAGGACAAAACCTTAGCTTAAAAGGGACAAATTACCTCTGAGTTGGAGAATGGCTTTTTTCTTCATTACAAGCTCTTCAACCACCTTCACAGTCATAGAGACGCAGACACATAACTAGTGACTGCAACAGGCTCACCAGAGACTGCAGAATTCAGTGCTTTAGCATAACAGCAACTGCTCATCACTGAGTGGTGATTATCTTGTCACACGAGAGTTTCTTTCTCTTAGGCAGAGATGGTTAAGTTATCAGGAGAATGCCTAAAACACACATTTTTGAGAGGGAGCTGCGAGGTGATGGATTATGGGAGACAGCCAACATAGGCACCAGAGCCATTAAGACTGACTGAGGTCTGATTACAGTTTTGCATAGCATAAGGGCACATCTGAAGAGGTGTAATTTAAAGGCTCATTGCCTGCTTCCTACCCAGCGTTGTGCGAGAAGGAAAAACTGCTGGAGCCTGATCCATCTGAAATCACCTGTTTGTGTTTGACTACAAAATAGTCTACAAAATCTCATTAAATACTAAGCATTGAAAATGTGTGGCTCATTCTGAATTGTTTCAAAGTGATCAGCCAGCAATTGGAAAAACAGAGCTGGAATTGATGGAACATTCCCTGATACTTGCTTTTTTTAAACTCCCCTGAAGTAGGAAGCCTGCATTTTGTTACTCCACTTTCCCGAAGAGAACTATATATTTTCTTATGTGTTTCCTTATTATGTTTATTTTCTGCCCTGCAAAGTTAACACTAGTGCATGCATGCCTTGCAATACAGGATTTCTATAAGCCAAGAACTGGATTAGGAAAATTAATGTCACTTTTTGCTTCTAGAGAGATAGAGGCTAGAAAGAAGCAGTTTTTATTTCCATAATGACCCTTGTTTCTGGCTCTGCTTTATTACTTAGGAGCAAACTTATTCAAGACACAGCAGCTAGGACTAGCAAAGCATGTTTGTCCTATTAACTTAGATACTGGCTCTATTCTGACCCAGAGAGAGAGCTGAACAGCTGATTTAGGCTTTCTGAGTTTTCACACATGTGGGCCAGCAGGCCCTCTAGTTTAGCAATATATCATGAGGCAGGGAAAGATTTGGTTTTTACTTTGAAAAGGCAATTCCTCACCATGTTGTGTTGAGGGCTTGGGGTGGTTTTGAGGTGTTTGCTTTGTGTTTTTACCTGTGAAGCTCTTGTTGAATAGAAAGACAATTTTTATTCCGACTACCTTCCACATACCAGTGCCAAACAGCATCCACTATGACACCATCTCTTTCTTTTTTTTCCTGCCAGGATCTATCTGCCAGCCTGTCGTGTTACTGTTCATATTCTTGTCTTTTTAATCCCTGAGTCCCTTTTTTTCATTCACTGCTGTCAGACATCTTGAGCAGGAAGATGCAGACCTCCTAAAATGACCTCAAACCTTAAACATATCCACAGTCTGGTCATCAGGAAAACTACTGCACCAAGTAAAAGAAATCTATCTTTGGTCAGAAGGAGTAGGTCAAGTCAGTCCCATAGCCATCAATTAAAAAGATGCACTGACTACCCTGAGTCATCATATTTCACATGCAGACACACACTATCATACATTTGCTAGAGAAAATCTGTACTTGCATGAGCAAAGTAGAAAAAGCCCAAACTTTGTGATTATTTGTAAATTCAGTGAGCATTTGAAATAATCTTTGGGGCTATGAGTACCCACTGGACACAGATAAAGCTCTTTGCATCCTGCCCCAACTCATTTTGGTTCTGTTTCAAAATCCAGCCCCAGAATCTGGAAGCATTTGCTCCCTTCCCCACCAGCACAGTACAAAGTCAGACCCATGTCCTTCCCATCAGAAAGCAATGCAGTTGCACAGTCAGGACAGTGATTCCTCGACTGCTAGGCCAGGTAATATGAATTTTGCTTTACAGCAGAAGCTGCTCCTCAGAGGTGATCAGGAGCATGCAGTGTCATTGGCCACAGCAGAGGTGCTGGCCCTATTTATTGTCCATGCTGCAAAGTTGGTCCTATAGCAGCAACCTTGAGAATACACAAAGTCTTCAGTTTTCTTGCCTAGCAATCCCCTGCCTTTGGGGTGGATATTCTCCAGCAGTTTCACAAAGGGGCAAAAATGACTCTCTGCTTTAAAGAGTTTAGTCTTCTTTTTTCCCCATGAAACAGTGGATTTCCTTTATTTATTTTTTTTTTTAAACTCTAGACTTATTGACTGCTGGAGGTGGCTGACTAATGTGATGAGAGAAAGAAGGAGTAAGCAGGTATTTTAAGAGCACTATAAAAAAATATTCTAAAAATACACTATGACTGGAAGCACGGGAGTCTTGCTGAGATCAAATGGAACATGCATCTAAAAAGATTACATTAAAGGCAGAAAGCAAAACCAAAACAAAATGAAAATAATTTCGTATAAGGCAACATCTCCCTTAAAAAAAAATCAAAAAAAATCCTCCAAACAAAACAAAACCAGAAAGGTTGGGAGCCACAGAGGAAACACCAGGCACTTTCACAGCAATTCCCTTGGGATTTGGTTGCTTTCCTCAGACTCCTAATTAATTATACATGCTACTGAAGAGATACAATGTGGCTTGGAAAAAAATAAAACCTGAAATTTAAAATGAAAAAGAGATAGGGAGAGGGAAGACAAAATGATTTTGTTAATCCAAGTTTGAACTAATTTCACTTTAATCAGAAGCTGACAGCGAAAGAGTAAACCCTGTTGCTTGTCACATTCAGCAGAGATGTCCACACTGCCTTTAACTGATAAAACATTTCATTACTGACCTCCAGTAGGAGAACATTTCCTGAAATACTGTTGAGTGCAGTTTCAACAGATCTCAGTACTTATTAGAATCTGTTCCATGGTCATCACTCCATCAGCCTGAACAAGTGGGATTTTTGTGAGTCTAAATCCTTTTATTTTTTTAGAATAGTAGGAGTATCAGGCTCTTATAAGCTTCAATGACCTTCAAGACAAGGTCAGCCCAGGCAAATCTGGGTTAAAAAAAGAATTTTGGCTCACTGAAATAAAGGTGAAAAATCTTTTTAGTTACAGTAATTTCAAATAGTTGAATATCAGATTTCTGTCTTGCAAATCTCAAGTGCTCTGATCCATGGCCCTGAGTAATGTACAAAGTTCACAGAAACATCTTCATCCTCTATATGGCCTCTTCCCCTTCTTTAGACCTTCTAGAATGTAGCCAACAGCTGGTGTTCATTTATTGAGTTTTATTTGGATTTCTCCAATAAAAAAAAAAAACAACCCCCGTTGCCCTTGACTCCAGTTATCAAAACAAAAATAGAACAGCAGCATATCCCAAGAGCCAAAAAGGTATAGGTCCTCCTAAGCAAAACATAAAAGTCACTATATGAGCAATCCCTGCCCATTCGCACAAGCAGATGCACTGTGTGCCTTGCATTCTGACAGCAAGTCCTAATCTCAGCTATTCTGGACCAAGAATAGGAATTTCTTCCACTGCCAAGGGCCGTTTGTAGAGAAGGCTTTTCACAGGAGCTCAAATGCCTCCACTGAGCAAAGCTTGGGTAATAAAGTGAAAAAAGAATGCCTCTCTCTTTTCTCAAGTAGAACATTTCAAACAACTTAAGATTTCAAGTAAAGAGGCAACCTTTCAATTGAATCTCAGTATTAACAAGCTTGCAGCTTGGGTCCTGGAGCACACATGATACAGGCTGTCATGGAAAGGGATACCCTCTGTACCAATGTTGATTGTACTCTTTGACTGCATATTGATGGCTCAGGGAGTGTCTTACAGCAAATTCTCACTGAAGGAAAAAACAAAAGAAAATGACACAAAAAACCTCAAACAGATAATAAATCATCAGAATAGCCATCTTTAAATCTAAAAAAAATTGTAACAACACCTAGCTACTATCTCTCAACATGCTGCTATAGGTTCACATGCCAACAACAAAGGATCCAACATCCTTGTGAGACTAAGTAACTGTGCTTTAGGTGGCAAAGGCACCATCTTTTCATGGCTTCCTGTCCTTTCTATTTCTATCAGGGCACTCTATCTTCTGTCTTTATACTATCAGATGCTTCTTATCTAAGGACAAGAGGTTAATTATTTTTCTCCAAACACCACGCAATGCCAGGTCCATCAGAGGCTTGTTGGATTTTCAAGCCACCATCTCCAAGACTCATCTCAGACTTACAAGGATATGACAGACATCCTTCAAATCCCTCATTAACACTCTCATTTGCTGTGATGCCTGTAAAAATATGGAAATGACAGGCTATAATTTCTGACTATTTTTCTGATTAGTATTGGCAAATCATTTCCTCTGTGCTCTCTTGCCTTACCCATATAAGCTGTGAGCTCCTTGGGGAAGGAACAGCCCTTCTGTTACAAGTTTGAACATTGCCTAACACAGCAGGGTCCCAGTTCACAACTCTAAGATACAACTACTAACAGCAGCAAACACAACCCATTTCTGCTTCTGCTCACTTGCACCTGAATTGAGTGTCAGTATGTAGCTCGTGTGTGTCCAAATCTCACGTTACAGGAAACCTAGGGCTAAGCCTCATCTCATCTGTAGAGATGAGAGCTCTCTTTTCCCTGCCCATTTTCTCATGGCAGCAGACCCTGACTGCTCCTCACCAGTTGAAGACCAGTTGTGCCACTGGTCTGATACCAGTTGGCAACTCTATATCTCTGTAAAATAAAGGCATTGAAACAAGTCAGGTTACAACCAAAGAGATTTTCTGAGGCTGACTAGAAATAGGGCAGTTGGATATGAACAGCCATATAAGGAGGGATGGATTGAAACCATCAGTTAACCTCAAGTAGGTCAAAGAGCTATCACAGGCTAACACATTCTAGTCAGAGATGACATGGGATGAATTTAAAAGCAATAGCCTAAAAGAGGAAATCATTATAACACATGCCTAAGCTCCTCCTACCTTCAGAATTAAGTGGTTTAGACTCTTTGTTTTTATCAAGCCATATTTCCATGGACAGCACCATGACTCTCACTGTGACAGCACAGATCTGACATCTGCAGTTATACTTCATTCTTTCAAATGTTTATAGAGCTATACCTGCTGCAGAGTATGAAATCCCACTTAGTTTTAAACAATTACTAAGAACATTGCTGCTTTAACTTTCTTCTCACCCTCCAGATAAACTGATTTTCTGGATTACTGTTGCTAAGCAAAACTTTGTAGCAATTAACGTTCTGTCTTAATTAATAGCTCTGAATTCCGGACCTTTGCAGATGCATCTCCAGTCCTCCCAACCAGACTTGAGTTGTCAAAGCCATTTCTCCTTATAAAACTACTTGAAGTAGCTAAACCACCACAGCAACCCTTCTCCATCACTAATCTCATCACTCAGGTCAGATTTACACCTGTCTCATCATGCACATGACCATACTAGGCTGGTCACAGCAGGAAAGGTGACAATCTCTCTACATGAGTATACAATGACACAAAGAGGAGGTTGCTCTTTGGCAATCAAACACAATCGAGCTCCCTCTAAATCAAAAATAAGGAGCCAAAATGCTATTTTCTCTTTCCATTTACAGTGTGAATAGAAGATTGACAAATGTCCTGATGTTGTCCAGCCCTTTGATTCCAAGATTCCTTCTCTTTAAAATGGAACATGTGGACAATCTCTGTCAAATTGCTGTGCAAACTACAAGCCATATTTACACCTGTAGAACACACAGTCTTATGTACACTTCCTCAAGGCTCCTTCTGCCTTTGCTTCACATTCTGATGTCTTCCTCCCAAGATGTTCCCAGCAATTCCAAACCTGTCAAGAAGACTTTGCTTCTGCTTGCATGGCCTCTATTGTATGGTCCTCACATATCCAATAAAGGTATCCCTAGAAGAGCACGATACGGACCATGATGCACAAGTGTTATGTTTTGCTCCCCACAGTTCAAGAGAGGTAAAAAAAGTCATTTCAAATCTAAAGCTAGACTGTGTCTGTTGAAGAACAAAAACCACAACAGTGATTTATGGCCACTTTTACTCCAGAATCTCCCACTTCAACTTCTAGCACAGCACCAAGATAATGAGAATTAGACAAGAGGTTCCCAAGGACAGAAGCACTCTTCTTGCAATAGCTGACAAAAGTCAGTTGTAGGCTGTCATTACCTTCTCTTGCTCGAAGAACCCTTTTAAGTTCACCAAAGCGAAATGGCATCAGGGCTAACAGACAGGAACATTTTGATCATTCTGTTCTCTATTTCTTTCACTGTCTGACAAATGAGATGTTACTTCTTCAAGTGTATTCTCTACTTATCAGCCTGGTTTCTTGTTTCACATTGGGTTTTGCAGACACTATACTTTAAGGAGTCAGAGTATGATGGAGTGCCAGCTAATGCTTGAATAAAACAATCTGTGAATTCTAAAGATGAAATAGAGAAAAAGAAAAACTGTCTTGTATAGATATTTCAAACTTTATCCTCAAAGTGGTGTACTTCCTTCCAGGAAGCAGCTAGAATCCATTTGAAAGAATCTTCAATCTGCTGCTCACAAGAGGAAGAGGTTGTTACTCCAGCTTTTCTCTACAGGCATTAGGTCACATATAAGGAAGCAAGTGAAATTTATATCACTTGGTACTTTGAATCAGCTCTCCACATATCTTCCTTATAGGAGCACTTTGTGTAAGGTAGGTTTCTTCATTTTTCAAAGCATAATAAATTTCCTTGAAGTATTTGTAAGGTAGGACTGGAATTTATCCTCTACTCCTTGCTTTAGAAGCCTATTTCCAGAACTATTCACCTTATATTATTTTGCTATCAATATCCTCTCTGAAGGCAATTAATCCCACCTGAGATTCAAATTGTCCACTGGAAATCCCTTTCTCCCTCCACTGACTGGATAGCCTAAGGAAGCAATGTGTTCTCCTACATGACCCTGTCATGGGCTTCATGTGGGTTTGATGTTAGGTAGAAAGACTTAGTCTGTAACCTCCTAGATGGACACCAGAACATTATAGTACCAATTCACACATTGTTTATTCCATCGTGCCTTCTCCATGCAGAGGTACCCTTAAACCGTCCCCTGCTGATATGTCCAGAGTAGGATGGGAAAGCGGCAAAGAAAACTCACAGGGCAGAAAACCTAGAGCAGAAACCCTAGCTCCACTGCAGTCCCAGAGAAAAATCCCAGGGACTCCTTGGAGTGAGGTTTTCATCTCACTCAAATCTGTGAGCTAGTTTCTTTCAGATCACATAAAGAACTGGCAATGGAAGATGAAGTTTTGTCTTGGCCTTTTGGAAGTAAAACACACAGTCGAGTTACGGGACCTTTATGAGATATGATATGCTGGCTGAGTAGCACTAGTTTCATTTGACCTGAATTTTTAGCAAATAAATTGTGACCTATTTTTTTTGGTTGTTGTTGGAGCCACTTAAGTGAAAAACTTAATCTCTGATCAGTTTTGCAGAAATTGGATCACAATGGTAGATTGTGCAAAAGGCCATGAAATCGACAAAACCATAAATGAGAACATACAATAAATCTAATAAAAAATCTTATTCTTTTTCATGTTACTACTAAATCTTCTGTCTCTTTTTATTTAGCCAAGGGAATAGACAGCCTTCCAGGCTACAGGTGAGACTTGTCTTTTAACTTGGTACTTTTCTAATTGAGAGAGAGAGAGAGAGTTTACACACATAAAGAAAGGAAAAGAAAAAAAAATAAGAAAACAAACAAAAGACAGGAACATCCTTCAGTCTTTTGTTTCCATAACATTCACTGATATTTCACCACTTCTGTGGTTTTTCACTGCATTTATAAAGTCATTGAAAAATGTTAATGGTCTGGTAGCAAAGCAGCCATTGGGAATGAAGAATGAGCCAGCGACGGAATGAGGGTGTGCAGCTAATGATTTCCTACGCAAGCTGATTAAACATTGCCCTTCCATCTTTCGCCACCTAATTCCCTCCACTGCTGATTTATGGGGAAAAAACCCACCATGTATGGCTCCTGCAGTTTCATTAGCTGGTAACAATTTAGCATCACGAGAGGCTTTTTCCCAGCTTCTAATTTTCTTATAATGAAGAAGAAAAAAAACAGAGGATGGAAAAAAAAAATAATAATTATGTCTTTTCTTAAAGGGTGAAGGGGAAAGGAAGCGGGGCAAGTTAGTTCAAAAAAACTAATAGAAATATAAAAAAGGGCATCAGGTTCAGCACTTGGGATCCTGTTTATGATGAGAGGATCATTACTTCACAGAAATCATTATCCTTTTCAAGGCACAGAAGAAGACAAGTACAAGTTCCTATAAATGGAATCTGTCTGGTGCTATTTCAGTGGGTTTAAAAATAGCTCTGCACCTCATTTTCCCTAATACAGCAATGCCTACTTCTAGGCCCTTTCCAGTAAAAGATTCACGACATTTCTTGAAAAATTAAGCAGAGAGGATATAGGAAATCTGCCTTATTTCTTTTTATGATTTTTAAGTCTGTCATTTTTAACATTAGGCCCGGTTCTAGAAAGAGAAGCATAAAGGCAGTACGGTGTACCTACAGAAAGCCCTACTTCAGTTAGCTGCACTCCCACAAGGAACAGTTACAGACATGGAATATCCTTTGCACAACAGAGGTTGTGTAATTGCAAGAGTTCATGAGGTATCGGGGAAAAGTTGCAATCAACCACCACTGTGATCTCCTAGTGATTCCAGGCTGGGGGAAGAGATTTTCATAATGGGAATCAGTAGAAAAGGAGTTGCCACAGGTTTCTACCGTCTAGGAGCAACTGGCAGCGCATTAGTGAGGAGTTTACAGCAGTTCAGATGCTATTTGCTCAGCAAACTATTTGGCAGATGCTTAATGTAAGCTGGTCAGTCAGGCATTCTCTATTTTAATCAGAAAGATTGATCCCTTCTCCGTGGATCCAGCACTCAGATATTTCAGTGCACTCAGCTGGCACTCTTTTAACTGGGTGAGTTTTCTTCTGGTCTGAGATGCTGAAGTTGTTGTGAGAGTGAGACAAAAGCCAGAGTCTGTGAAGGAGGAGAGGCAGAGATGTGCAGCCAGGAGTGGGCAGCAGTTAAATTGGAAACCATCTAGGTATGAGTTACAAACTACGTCAGGAATGTAGGAAATGGCATACCCCATACATATCTTATCTCTGACAACAATCAGTGCCAGGTATTTTAGGAGGAAATGCAAGATATCACCTTTAGTTAAAAGATAATTTGACCTGCCTTGCTTATTTTTTTCCCTTTATTCCATTAATGGCAGCCTAGGTCTGCACTAAAATAAATAAATAGAAATTTAAAAAGCAGGGGGATTATTTAAGCTCCTTCCTAAATAACTGCAAATTTCATATAGACTATGAAAGTTTTATGTAAAATCTTAGTATTTATGTTGTGAAAATCTAACTATTCACTATGTGAATTCTTTAGAGGTATTGTAGCAAATTTATTATTGAAAAATTATCTCACCAAATTGAAAGAAGCAGTTTGCATAGGTCACTAGAGCTATTGCAAGGGAGTAAACTTCAACCAAGTCAGTTTGAATTCAAGCCTCATATTATATTATTGGTATGGTGGACTTCTGACAAGAGCTGATGGATCGTTTCTCAGAAATTAGTGTAAAATTGAACCATAGTACCTAAGAATGGGTCATAGAAAGCAGGGAGAAGAGGCAGAGCAGGGAGACAGAGCTGGTGAGAACACAGACTAGAAAGCCAGAGCGGCTGTAGTCACTGGTGCCCTGAAGACAGAGGCAACAAGCTTTTGCTGGTTTCTGTGAGGGTATGGCACATCCCAACCCCTTCCTTGGCCACAGAAAGCCTAGCTTTCCCCTGTACTACAAAGAGCAAGGAGGCCAGGTTAGCTTTTCCCAACAACCTCCTGTCCCAAGCAACTGCTGTGCTGCCTATGCCTAGAGTGGGTCTCTGATTTCCCGAAACTCATTTAAAGAGATGGATTTTTGACTCTGTAGCATCTGAAAATATAAGATCGTTGGAAACCAATCCAAGTTTGGTGGGGTTTTTTTGTTTTGTTTTTTTTATTATTATTATACCCAAATGCAAGAAATAGTCAACGTTCACATACAGGCAAATCTCCAGGATCAAACTGAGTCTCATTTAGATTTGACTAGAAGCCCAACAACAGCGACCACGTGCCAAATGAGGACTTTTTTTCTAAGCTTTCCAGTTTCTTGGAGAAAGTCTTTGAATCTGGATTACACCCAGCATGATGACTTCATCTTGGCCAGAGCTGTAGCTGCCATGGCTACAACAATGAGCCAGATCCTCAACAGGGAGAAATCAGGGAATTCTATGAAAACCCATGGAGCAGCATCCATTTAAACCAGACATGAGACTAATAATTTCAGAAGATCAATATTGAGCTGTAATCAAAGACCACTTCAAGAAAAAAAAGAAGTAGACTTTTCTTCTGATTTTCCTCTTGAGATCAATTTAACATATCTATTTGAATTTTCAAAAGTGAGAGAAGCAAAGTTGGCCTAGCTACCTTCTGAATTATGGATGCCAAAAATTAGTCACCTATACCCACATATATTTTTTAATTCTCCTAAGTCTCCATACACATATTTTTTTCTTTTCTTGGAAAAGACACTGACACCAGAGTCCATAATTCTGCAGAAATATTTCCCAGTCTGTTTTCTCTTCCCCAGACAGATATACAGATGATGCAGTTTCCCTTGCCATCATTTCAGAATGAAAGGCTTTTGATAAATCTCAAGCTGCAAAGGTGTTTGTCCCTCTTTGCACAAAGACTTGTGCTCTGAGAATATGCTACAGCAGAATGAAATGCAAAAGAGAGAAGAATGCATATGTGTGGAGGAGAGAGAATTATTTAAACAACAGAAAGGGTTCAGTCAGATTTCCCTAGAGTTCAAAAATTCATCTTGACCAAAAGGTCATTTTGGCATTAAAGGAAAACTGAGAATTTCTAGGAGGAGGGCAACAAAGAAACTATTTTGCATGAAGATACTAATTCCATTAATAAGAAGGCATTAAAATAAAAGGTGCAAAACTGTTCTCCAATTAAAGACTTGTGCTTCATGCAGAGTACACACACGCCTTCAGTGAGTATGAATTCAGAGAGGCACGTTTCTTTTTATATTTATACAATGTCAAACTATGATGTCCCCAAATCCTAATTGGGGTCTTCAGGCCCTATCATAATAATAATAAAAGCAGCTATTTAAGTCACTGCAAATAACATATATTAGCATAAGTCAATCAAAAACCTTCTCAGCTCTATATCAACAGGCTGGGTGTGCAAAGGCAAAAAGAAGAAATGCATTATATACTTTCCTGGATCCAGTCCTGCTCCTGCTGAGGCCAACAGCAGAACTCTTGTTGACTTCACATACAGCATAAGAATGTTTATAAGAAAGAAGTATTATTTCCCTGTTGACACTTCAGTCTTTGGGCAATGCCATAAATAAAAGCTTTGTATTCTCTTTTACCCTGTTGCCCACAAAATGCAATTCTTGGATTTACAGTCTGTACAAGACAGGTGAAACAGTTCTGACACAGAATGGCACAAGCCTGCAATTCAGATTATTTACAAGTGACAAGCCAAATGACAGGGGAACGATTTGCACCAGCAAAATTTCATGAGCAAAGTAAGGTAAGAAAGCCTTACTTTGGCACGTATAATTGTGTGAAGGTTTGAGAGCTAGTCAAAACTCCAAATTTCTAGATTTTCACCAAATTAGAGCATACAACTACTGTGATTTTTTCCCTGAAATAGATATCTCATAACAAATTACGTATTCTGCATTACTAATAATGAAATAGTAAGAAAAATAGAGGAAAATAATAAAAGTAATAGAAAATGAAATTAAGTCAACTTTTTTCCTAAAAGAAAAAAAGAACAGGAATTTTGAAAAGGATTTGTGTCAAGAAAAATATCTGTTCTAGTCACATTCTTGGAAACTTCGTTGATTTCCTGAAAAAGATCCATTTTACTAAAGCTGTGTTTTCTCCTGGAAAATGGCTGCAATTAAGTTTTCCTGATCACCAATATGTCGTATCACATATGTAGGCTACAGCTGAGTACTAGCAATTCCCATGTTTGCTTAGATATTTATGGCATCATTTATAGCTACTCCATTATGGTGAGAAATATTTTGACTTCATTCTTTAGATACAGTGCAACGGAGCCTAGACAGCTGACAAATGACAAATGGGAGCTAGTCCGTACTTACACCTAGCATCTTTTTGGGATGCATTTCAAACACCTGCCTGCATTGCTTCCTCAGACCTGCATGCTGCACAGCGTTGCCAGTAATCATTAAAACCACAGTGCTAATCTGTAAACCAGAAAATCTTCCATGATGAGATGACAAATATCAATTGTATCAAAAAACTACACTAGGCTCTATGTAAATCCTGGACTAGATTTCCAACACACTCTTAGAAAGTGTTTTGATCATCCTATATCCTTCACATGATCTAAAATGAAATATTATGCTATTGCTTTCATAAACTATACATCTATGTCAATTTACAGAAGACACAACATTTTCTTCCCCTTTTCTCAAAGATCCTGTACCAGGTGTTCTTGCAGTCTTGTGTTATACAGAAAAAAATCTGTAATACATCCAGATTACAGATTCTTCCTTGAGTAAAATTTCCATGAAGCACTGTGATAATGCTAATTACTTACTGAGGTTTCAGAAAACACTGTGTTCAGAAGTGACTGTTGCCCTTCCATTCGTATATGACTTACAAGGATATTAAAGGTCTGTGTTGCAGTCAGCAGGTTTCTGCTGGCCTGGTTTGAGATGCACTGACAGCTGAGTCAGGCTTTGCAGCAGAAACATTATGTGTGTTTCTATTTCTCTTGTACATGTTACCTGTGGAACAGATCTTCCTTCTCCTCCTTTATCTTAGAGGAATAAAAAAGTCAGGTTGCTGGAACGGAGCAGGTACAAACCAAGCACTCTGCTGTTATCACTTTGGTGGGGGAAGGAAGACTCTTGGCTGGCAGCATATTCAACAAAAGGGCAGATTAAGCAAAACCATGTGCAAAGCTTTAGCTGGGTTATTTCTCTTTAGTATTAAACTCTCACATGTGCTGAACGACTAAACACATTCATTACTGATATAACCTCAAATTTAGGATGAGATGTAGTGGATAATGGAAAGGAAGCTTACATCACTTTCAAGTATAAAGAGGAAGAAGGATATTAATCCAGCATCTTTCTCTTTGCTGTGCCACATACAATCTTTTCTTTCAACTACCTGGTTAACCAGTCTGTTCCTCTGCTTACTGTATTTCTCTCTGTTCAAGAAAACTCCCTGCAAAGACTAGACAACAGGCATACACAGCTCCTCACTTTGAGATAACTGGCTTTCATAAAGCTTGGGTTAGTAGTAACTAAAAATAAAGAGAAATTATACTGATCAGTTCAAGGTATTGACATACATGAGAGAAAATAGAATTCTTAAAAGACCTCAACGTGGAGGACAGGATTTATTATTCCCATTTCTACAGAAAGCAAAATCAAAGCACAAAGATGTAAGAGCCAGTACTTCAGGCACTTGATGAAAAACGCAACAGTTGCTGTCTCTCAGCCATAGGATGCGGGGGAGAGCTCAGCCTAGAATAACCCATTAGTCTCATAAATGATCGCTGTTGAGTGGTTTTAGTAGCATTTTCTAAATGGATAAGATTTTTAAAAGTTTCACAAAAGAAGCAGAACTAGCAAAGCCCAAGTTCCTATTGATTTATCTAAGCCACTTTCTCACTCTGCAACAGGCCCTGTTCCCTAGCAAAGTCTTCCATGAACACCAAAGCACTGGAGCAAGTCCCCAACTATCTGTAAGCTGACTAATACCAGTATGCCAACTGGCCAGTCAGCTCACTGCTGCAAGCAGGACACTTACCAGTCAACTTCTGCCTGCCTTCATCAGTGCAGGTATGTCCAGGTATGTCCACTCTGCTCTATTTTAACACTTGTTTTCAATACACATTCAGGTTCTTAATAAGATTTTTTACCTCCTCCTCCACATTTGGTAGTAACTGGATAATGCATTCAAATGTTATCAGGAGAAGACAAACAGCATTATCACTAAGATTTTTTTAAGGAAACCAAGATATCAGCAATACTGCTGACATTCACCAGTAGCCCTGCTACAAAAGACCAATTGTATTCTGATTTTTGAAGCTAGTTAATAAAAGTTTGTCTGAAGACAAAGAAGGTGGTGTTGCCCTGATTTAACTATTTTATGTAGCAGGAATTTAGCCTGTGGTATTTTCAGACTCTACTTTCATTAACATTTGTTCAACCATTAACAGTAGATTCATCAACATTTCCCTTAATTTACAGAAACATAAAGAACTCCAAATGAATACTTCATTTATGCAGCTAGAATACATCTGCTAAAATATGGCAGGAAAAAAGAGATCTTGAGAAGAATGCATTAAGAAATGAGGAGTGCAGTAGAGTGAGGAGGATAACCTGATGCTTACAGCTTTCTACTTACCATCACACAGCCAGCCCAAGGTTAGCGTTACTGCTTTTAGATCTGGCACTTGGATTTTCTTGTCTCTACCTAGCCTGGATCTACAGGTTGAGATATTAAAGCCAAAGCAAAATATTTGATGTTCTTGTGTTCTGCCAAAATTTAATGCTTAGATTTTTTTTGAACTGTTCCCTGATTCTGTGGTCAGGACCCTCAACTGTTCATTAGTTAGGAAGCTCACATAAAAAGAATTTTTTTTCTGCCAGCTTCCACTATGTATCAGCTCCAAGTTCTCCAAGTGCTTACAGACTAAACTTCAGTTACTTGTCCCTGATAATTACTAGGTAGACATATGCATATATGTATATAGAATAGTATTTTTCTTAATATTATTTTGCAGTAGAGCTTAGCAGCCTGAGAAAGCAATGCAAACCACTAAGGTACAGATATGAAAAGCTTTGACACAGGAGCAACATTCTGTGGGGAAACAAGCTATTGTGTTCTGTGTATATACACATGATTATCACTTGATAGAGCACACAAGATACTATCTCCTTGTTTCTCTATACAGCAGGTTATTTCATGTGATCTCACCTGCACTAACACAACGCTGTGGCCATCATGAAGCATTGGATGTGTTGTAATCTGTTGGTTTGTGTTAATGTCAAATGATAAAATACAGTATCTCTTCTCAAGCTCTTAAAGAGATCTTCTGAGCACCGTACAATTAATTTACTTTTTGGCAAGTGAATATAGGAAAAAGAAATCCAGTTTTGATTAAGAGTAGTAAACCAGTACTTGCAACTCCTTAAGAGTATGATCTCATGATTTCTTATAAACCAGGAAAATCTGAACCTGTATGACAGAAAGGCTTCCAAGGGAAACACAGATGCTGTAAAGAACTAGTAATTAATACAGGATGGTCTTGCTTGTCAGTCTGTACTGAACCAGTGCCCAATGTGTAGTTGACTTTTCAATAAGATATAAAATCAAGGACTTTATAATTCTGTCTTTTCTTGCAAGCACAGAACTTTTAAAATCCAAGATTCTAGCCAAATTCGAGTTAAGAAAATTACACTCTGTCTACATAAAATACTATCGTTGTTTTTCTCTTCACCTGTTAACAAATTTGATTTAGTTCTTGATGGTGTAGAGCAGTTGCTGTGTTCCACCCCAGAAGTGTTGCATTTCAGCGGGGAGCGAGCAATCTGTATGCTGTGAGAAAGCCCTCTGGGATTCTTTCGAATGAAAGAAGCTAAATAAATCGCAGTTATTGCTATTATGACTTTCTCCGGCACTTATCCACAGAATAAATGGATAGGTAAGTTGATTTTCAGTCTGCTCTTCATTATTTGCTGAACAAAACTACCTGAAAGTGCTTCACTATTACTTATAGAAAATTTAATTTGGTGACTAATAGACCCAGGCAACTAAACCAGGCAGAACTCTATAATCAACGTAAGGAGACTTGTATTTATTAGGCAGTGACCGGGGACTCCCAGGGACACAAAGGTTCTTTGAACTTTCCAAATTGCATACCGGGCTTTTGTAAGGTTCCCAAGACTCATTTGAATTCACAGAACTTTTCTTCCTCCGTAACTCATGTTCACATGGCTAAATCCTAGTGTCCATTTTGGCTGCTTTAAAATACAGGAAGAAATCCACTGCTGGCTTCTTCAGACCTGGCTGCCCACTCTTACAGCTTTCCCATAAGGAAAAACATCTAAAAAAATAGCTTGTGTGGCCAAGATGTCTTTATGACCTCTGTTGCATAGCTACCAGAAAGGCCCTACATGGCTACTGATAGCTGGCACAAATATGAGCTGGCTGACATTGCTTTCCTTTGCACTAGAAGCCTGCTGGATCTGTTCTTTACCCTGCTAGTGTTTTATTTATATGTCACTGGACTTAATTTTCACACATCTCCTTGACTGTAGTTCTCAAATGCAAGCCAGCAGAAAATGTAACCACAGCTAGCCCAGATCTAGCTGTAGAAGCTTTGATCTTTGAGACTATCCAGAGGCAAATGAACACTCTCATCCTGCTTAATACTTCAGGAGAAGTTGAGAGCACAAGCCAGGGAAGGAACACCTTTACACCACTTCTCACACCTTGTCCCAGCAAAGTTCCAAAACCAGAGCAATAAGGTTTTTATACAGTGGGATCAGATTACCAGAGGTTCAACATCAGCCTTCTGCCAGACCGTGGGGTAGTCATCCTTTCCCAGCTATTCATGCCTAGCCCAGAAGTGTTCTTTTCACTGTATGAAAGTTTGTAGGATGCAGCTGACCGTAATAGCAGGGTAATATTACTCTTTCAGACAAGAAGTCTCTTCTGATCCAGTGAGAAAAGATACTAAGAGCAACTGCTCAAGAGAGGTGCTTTCAGATCAGGTTACTTACTACAAAATCACAAGATGAACCACTAAGGAAAATAATTTTTCTACTACCTGATGGTCATTCATTATACACATTCCTAACTCCTGAAGGACAAGCCTTGCTGACTGACCCTGTCTCTTCAGATATTCATTCTAGCACCTTTTGACACGCCAGGAGTCCCAAGCAAATCCATATAAATAATCCATGGATGACTTGCCCTTCTACATTAGATGCTCAGATAACCTGGCATGGGGATGAATAAAGATATATATAGACACCTAATGTGTAACCCTTTTGTATTCACTCAGAGTACGCTTGGACTTTGAAATGCTAGAATGATTCTCAATGGTCTGATGGACCCTTGCACGATAAAGGTTTACAGTGTCTCTCATAAATCCTCACCACAGCAACAATACACTAATATTGCAATGTTTACTCTACAGAGCTTGCCTGCAGCTCAGTTACTGACTCAGGTCAGGTAGTTATCTATCATGATTAAAGAGACTGTGCAACTTCACTAATTAATTTTCATAATTAGGAGCTACCTTTTTAAAGTTTGTTTTACCTTTACAGCTATTCCATTTCCCTAACAGCAAATAGGAGGTGGAAGTATCAAGCTTCTATGGAAAAAGGCTTCTTTTAAAGCCTTATCTGGACTAACCAGATGGAAACAGAAGCTACAACAGGAACCTGTAAAACATCCCCTTAAGTGCGGTGCTAAAATATTTGCCACTTCAAGTTCTTTTGTCATAAAGGTAACCATAATTCTTTGTATAAGTAAACTTTTTAAGACAGTTGCCTATCTTTCCTTAAATCCGTGAAATTAGAAGAGACTAAGGTGTCTCTCTGCCCTATGAGTTTTGATGTTCAGAAGGAATCAAGTCTTTTTGCTACCAGGGGCAGATAGAGATCCTGAGCCAACTAGAAGAATACAAGGCTCTGCACCAAAAGAGAAATATGAGTGAGTCACTATACATGGATCCATCATGACTCGGTGACAGGTGGACAGAAAACTCCAGATCAGTGAGGTACACAGATGGGAGCTTCCATCATGCACACTGAGCCATGCCAAAGGAAAAGGAATCACACAACATGAACTATTAATCTAGTGCCCAAATCTGAAACTGAGAAGTCTATGCATTTAATGACTAGACACTAGCTTCTGTCACAACAACTAAAATGACAGGCAGTAGATGGAAGAGGTCATAGTTTAATCAATTCTCTCTCTCTTTATTTTACATAACTGAGGGTGATAGGCAGCTAATACATTTCACAGCCATGTGATAAATTGCAGTGTCACCTACACTTTGCCTGATATTCCTTCTTTGTCAGAGCTATTTCCACCTTCCCTACTCCAATGCAACTGCACTAAAAGTCGCAAGTGTGTCAACTCCTTTCCTCTGATGACTGGAAACCAGTGAGAACTTCCACAGTCCCAACTGAGAGCTCTATGTTACTGCAAAAAGGAACGTCTCAACTTTGCTCTATATCTGGCTACGTTTGTTTTTTGTTGCAGAAGTGACAAAGAAGCAGATTTTGTAGCCATGACACTTTCAAGAGGAAATAAAAATACTTGGGTGTTTGTTTGGGGTTTTTTTTGTGTTAATTTTCTCTTTCTCTGAACCTTGTATAAGTCAGATTTTTGCTGACCAAATCATTTGTTTTTACAGACCATGTGACAAAAGAGTTCCCTGGCATTTGGAAGGATGACTTTTCATATTCATTCATGTCTTTGCCATGCATGATAAAACAACCATCTCAAAAGCAAAACTAAAAATCATTTCAGGTTATTGAGACTCTTACTTAGCTTTTAACAGCATAAACTGTAGGAAGGCTGCATGACAGGCATATTGCATGTAGTTTGTCAGCCTCCCAGATCAGTCACTTTTCAGGGACATAGTTTCTTTCAAGCCCTTACTCATGGATTTATGGAAACAAAAGGGAGTGTATATGCAAACACTGAACTTGCACATTGTCAGGAATGTGAAATTTAGATATATCCATATAGAATGGAATATAAAGAGGAATGAATTTTAATTCCACAATGAGCAACATTCTACTTACATATTTGGCCAATTCATTACCTTTGACACTGAAGTAATAAATACCAACTGCGTCCATAAAATAAGGTTCCCAGGTACTGAATTGAGCTTGGTTCAAATTGCAGATGAGTACCGCGCTATTTTTCTGCTCTCTGGATGCAGCCATCATGAGTAAATATAGCAGCAGCAGCATGATTGGAAAATTGCCCTCCAAGGTGATAAAATACAGGATTCATCAGATTTTGATATGCCTCTGAAAATGGATGATCATTCTTTCTCACTTGGCAGCCTGGAAGATCCAGGACTTGAAGACACACTGCAGGAAGCAGACTATATCCCTGGAAGAGTAGGACTTCACCCCTACTTTTTTACAGGCATCCTTTTCTGAGTCTCTATTTACCTCTTCCTTCTGCTGCTGTGATGTTTTCCTTTTTTGCTTTTTTGCTTTCCCCTAAGAGGACTCCAAAGAAGGTGTTTTGCATTGCAGTTTTAATCTAATTAGAAGCCAAGGTACTATAACCTCATTTCACAGAACATTCAGCATCAATATGTTCAGAGTGTGAGTCAAATGCAAAGCTAGAGAAGCACTCTGTCAGAGTAGGGCAATGCTGTGCAGGATACAGGCAAATAGTTTCTATTCCTTTGCTTCTGTTTTCATAGGTTTTTTTAATCTCAAAATCCCTCGCCCCTCCACTTTGAGTGGAAAAGAATGGCAGTAAGAAGAAAAAAGATTTTTTTTGCTTTTCTTTGATTATTCTTTAGTGAAGTTCCATGTGGTAGGAAGAAGAAAGCTTTAGGATGGTTGACACTAAGAGGAGATGTCAAGCGCTTCATATTCAGAGTACCTTTAACAAATAGTTTCCATTCACACAGTCTTTTCCTTGAAAAATACACATTCCTAATATTTCCTGATCTAACTCTTTGCTGAAAGAAAAGACATTACCAAATATGATAGCAGATGGATGTAGGGGAAGACCCTTTCTCATTTGTCCACTTTTCCCAATTGCACTAATCTTTCACCTTTGAAGATCAGGCTAGAAACATTCCAAATCCTCATTCTACCCAGCCCATCTGCATCAGAAAGGACATCTTCCCTGGTACTCACCCAGAAAGATGTTGAGTCCAGTTATGAACACATAACTGAATCTGTTCCCTAAGATCTGTTGAGTTATTTTAGTGCAATTACATATGCAAACACTCTATTGGACTAAAAAGTGATTCAGCTAAATTGGGAAACATCCATTTCAGCTAATTTAATTTGGATCACGGTTATTCAAGAAACAGAACTGTGCCAAAATCACAAAATGGGCTATAATCTGTGGGGTTTTTTTTAACTTCTATCAGAGTTAGGGCATGGACATACTTCTATAAAGCTGAAAAAAAAGTTTATGGCCAGTTAAGATAAAGGAAATTATTTTAGGTCACTAAATAGCACTTTCTAAACCTCAGGAAAGGAAGATGTCATAGTTTCATTTGTGACTCAGAAACAGGGACAGTGCATTAATATACTACTTTGCAGGACATTGGACACAGGCTGTTACCAAGTGCTGCTCACCATCACCATTCCACGTTTAAACCATTCCCTCCAAAATGACTCTTTCTATATCCAGAAAAAATTACAGTTAGTAATAGTTTATTTTGAAACCTTTCTCTCTTTTCTGTTTGCAAAAATATGGATGATTTTTGTTCAGTGTTTTGCCATATGCGCTGAAGTCATGGAAAATGTTTTCATTTCATTGCTGGAAAAGCTCAGCTTTCAAAATCAACAACACAATCTCAAGCTCTGCTTGTCCTTCCCATGACTGTTCTATAATTTGTTCTTTCACCTCCCTCTGTCCCAGATGACCCCTAGCCAGGATGCTAGCAGAAAGCAAGACAGAAGGAAGGCAAATGTGACCAAACTAAACACAAAAAAATCAAACTCCATTTGTTGGAAATGTTCTGCAGTATTTAGCTATCTTTTCTCTTTATAGTCATAACAAAGCCCTGGACATGGGCAGATAAATACTAGGCATGATGACATTAACACCATCACAATAATGGAAATTTATTCTTCAGTTGTAGTTCTTTACACCAAAAGCTCAAAGGCATATTATGTTTCCTTTGTATTGTGTTTGGGAAAGAGCTAATTAAAGCCTCTGAATTTTGTTGGAGCTGCCATGATGCTCTCATATAAGTAAAATAGTTACATCACAAGAACAGAAAATTCTACTTAAGAGCTTTTTGTTTCCATGTTATCTATTGATATAGCAGCTAAGAAAGTAGCTGAAAGATCTAAGGTAGTACTCCTGGTGCCAGAGGTACCTACATGAGTGCAAAAAAATAATCCCTCGCTTTGTAGAATGAGTAAATTGGATTTGGGTATCATTGACAGAGACTGACTATGACACCCCACAAGGTAATCTTTACTGCCACTTTTCTGAACTATAGCTATATTTAGTGCAGGGGTAAAAGGCAAGCAGAAGTCAATGCAATAACCAGGACTCCATAGAGATCAGCACTGTTCTGACTTTGTTTCAGGCTTATCTAAGGGAGCCAGGTAATATTTTCTATTCTCATTTTAAAACTAATCTCCCCTTTGGTATGTATTACAAATGCAGATTAGAAAGCCTTGGCTTCATATAGTGTGGCTGGAACAGAGGGAAAAGAAGAGGCCAAAATCATAAAAGAAGAATCCATTAGAAATAGGAAGCTGTTGTCATCGGATAAAGAAAGCAAGAGAAACCAGAAACAAATGCTCCAGGAACTACCAAGTCACATTCTACAGGGTTTGCCCAAAACTTTTGCTTCAGAATTTATCTAAGTTCTTGCACAGATCCTCCAAAAATACATGTGCTGAGCAAAGAAGACAGGTTCTCACATACACAGTAATTCAATAGAGCAATCAAGCCCTTGTTTCTCAGCACTATTGGATCTATTCTTTGTTCCCTCACTAGGAACACAGCCGTAACAACAGCATAGGGTTCAGAATGAATCAGAGTCCCTGTCTGTGCTTCCAGGGACAGGATGATGCCTACACATAATCAACATGTGCCAGCGTGAACCTGGAGCACATACCATAATTCTAGTCCAGGGCTGTCAAATAACTCTGCTAATGCACTCAGTCTTCAGCTGTATCGTCTCCAGTTTTTCCAGTCCTCTCCTATTGCTGCACTCCATCCCAAGCCCCAGTGCAGCTCTTTGATTCACATAAAAGTTCAACCTCAAAATTAGTTTGGAGTACATGCAAGGTGGAGGATCTCATTTATCAGTTGTGAAATGAAATAAACTCCTTTCCCCAGAATATCTGATGAACCTTGCAATTCCAGAATAGTACTTCTAAGCTTGTATAATACTTCATATCTAACCCCTAAGTTGAATGACCAGACCTCAGATATTTATTTTGAACAGAGGATGAGGAATGAGGGAGGGAAAACAGAAATTAATATGAAAAATCTTGTGCTTTTATTTTTTATTTCTTCTTTTTTTTTTTCTTTTCTGCTCTCTGCTCTCCTCTCTGTCTTTCCTAAGGTTATTCTTTGCTTTAAAACACTGAACTTAAAAACTTCTCTACTACTTCCCTGAAGGTCTAAAGAATAAGGTCCCAATAAAATTATTTGTCTTTTTTTTGTGTGTGTGTGTGTGTTATCTTCTCTTGCTTAACATAATCTACTGCCATATTTCCTTTTTCTTTCAATTTCTAGCTTTTGTTTATTTATTTATTTAAGCTCATAACTTCCTCCTGCCTTCCTCTATGCTTTCCCCAACTCAGATAAAGCTGATCTTCATTTTTCATTGGTGTCTGTCCTGCCACGTAAAATTGCACATCATGCTTTGTATCCTACAGGATGCTCACTTTTCAGCAAGCCATAAATCAGTACCAGCTAGAAGGTGCTGTAATTAGAGGAGATACAGACTCAACAGAGTGCAGATACATAATTCAATCTTCAGATAATAAACATCAGGGAAAATTGATAATAAGCTCCAAAACACTGAGGCATGCACACTCCCACACCTAAACACACCCACCTCCATATGTACACACAGAGATGCTGCCTGCTCTACTCCAGTAAGCCTATAGTGTACGCAAAAGAAATTTTAGAAGTTTAAACTTCTTAAATGAAGAGTCTGCTAAAACAGAGTTCTTACAGTGAGTCTAAGAAGTCTTCACTGGAGAGAGTAAACAAGCTTTGTGGACATGAGATATTCTCTGACTCATCACTGTTGAAAAGTTCTCAGAGTGTTCAGAGAGTGACCAAGCACACACTGCTCTAGACTTGAGCCCTATTGTCACCAGAAGTGGTGGAGAGGGACATAAGTAATTATGTCTTCAGCATAACATTGATGTACAGTTCCTAGGACAAAGAAACCTGCTGAGGACAAACCAGCTATTGGATAGGAAAGAAGTTGGTTAGTGGTTTTTGGAGGCAGGCAAGAGGATAATTCATGAGTAGCGTATGAATATGAAGGTGTACAGCTTTTTCAGAATGGACAGGCAAGGGAATTAGAGACTTGCTTGCTAAGGTGGTTCATGCACTTCCTCCAAAATACTGATTAGAGCAGGGAAATAGATTTACTGACAGCGCTTGCATGATTATTAAGGACAGTAACTAAATGAGTGTTGTGACAATACTGGTATCCTATAACACCAGTGAGATCAGTCATGAGGCTCTGCCAATAAAGCTGCTTGCATTGAATGTGTACTGTGTAGGCTCTGAGCAGTGCAGAACATCAATAAAATCATATGAGGAAAACTTTAAATTTCTACAGCACAGAACTAATAGGATATTGTAATAGAAAGCTTAGCAGGGTAGCAGACAACCCTCACTCCAGTACGAGGTAGGGAATGGTCAGTAACAAATGAAATAATTTTACCTAGGCTTCAGTCATAAGGGAAGACAAAAAACATTATTTGCTGACACTGACCAGTGTCAAGGCTATTTAACTTATTGGATTCCCCCAGATTCTACAAGGTAAACCAAGGGTACCCAGCAAGAGATCTGAAAGCAAATCTTCATGGTTTTACAGTCATCAGGCATCCAGCTGGTATAATCAGATGATTCAGTAGGCCAGTTCTGGGTTATTACAGGGCATCAGCCAGACTAAAGGAGTGTCAATATGCTGGAGTCTACATCCAATCTACTTTTAATGCCTTCAATTGACCAAAAACTCTTGTCAATACTTTCAAAGAATAAAGAGACTTTGGGAAAGAGAACTTGCAGAATGAGAGATAAAGGCAATGTCTTTAGATAAAATGAGCAAAGGTTTTGCTTGTCTTTTTGTAATGACAAGCGTGTGATGAAATTTGCAATCTGTGTTTGAGCTACACTTTAACAGAATAACATGGTTTTATTCATCTTGTGATTTTGTCTGGCTGTGAGTACAATTTCCAGGCAAAGCTGACTCTGAACAGGAACTCCATTCCCTTCAGAGGCAATAAACCCTGACATCTAGCAGATTTTCTCACTTTTAAAGACCTCGCCAACCCAGCACAAGACATACAGTTCTCTACCATTAAAGCGCAAATTCACATTTTCCTTGCAAGCAGTATCAGAAAAGAAAGGCAACATAAATTTCAGAACCACGAAAGGTTCATCCATTAAGAGCTCCACCAAAGCTTAGTGAAAAGAATAAGAACAAGCAGACAAGGCTTTATGTAAATCTTCCACAGCAGAGAACTCAGTGGAGATGGGCAGATGGAGATCCTTAAGAATTTTCTTTCTATAAGAGACTTAAGAACTGTACATTCCTGAGATAAAAAACATAAACACAAACTATGTTATTACAAAGAAACAAAGCCAAAGTGTTAAGAGACCAACCTTGTCATACCACAAGGTCTTAACTGACTTCAAATGTATGGCAAAAGTACAAAGGAAGTTGAAAAAAATATTATAATAGATCAGTTAATACTAATGAGTGCAGAAATAAAGAAAAGCTAAGAATAAAGCCTGAAAAATGAAGGCACAAAGTGAGATGTGATTGGCAAAAATATTGCACAGAAAAGGATACCATTCTTTAAGTTTATTAGTAGTAGAAGGCAGCATAAATTGTTAATTCACTTTCCAGAGAAGGAAAACCTATTGACAATAAGGCTGAGAAGAGTAATTTTGCATCACTTTTCATAAAAAAGTCAACTGTGATGAATTAACATTGTTCAGAACTAACAAAGGAGTAAAGGAGGCCTAGAATACAAAAGGAATAGGTTAGAGAAGTTACATAATTTAGGTCTTTCCAAATGAGCTGAATCTGCTATATTCCTTCTGCAGCTCTAAGGAACTGACTCAATCAATCTCAAAGCTGTTAACGATTATTTTTTTAGAACTTAGAAAAGATTGGTGATGAACTAGATAACTGACACAATGTAGCAACTATCTTTTGAAGACAGAAAAAAGGAGAAGTCAGCAAATGATAGACTTGCCAGCTTAACTCCAGTTCCTCAGAACAAAGAAACAATTTGGAAGTATCTAGGAGAAAAGAAGAAGTGGTTATCAGTCAACACAGCTTTGTCAGGAACAAATTATGATGACCCTTACCTTCTGTGAGAAGGTATCAGGTGAATACCCATTGGCCAAGATATCATATAGTAAAGTTTTTTTGAAACTATTTCAAATTTTCAGAGCAAATAAGCATCATGGTCTAGATGAGCTACAGCAGAGTAAATATATAAACTGTTTAGGAAACTGTACTCAGAGAGCAGTTCTCAGTGTTTCACTGTCAAAATGGATACATGTGTTGAATCAACTTCTGCAGGACTCAGTTATGGATCTGGTACAGTTCAATAATTTCATTAAAGATTTAGAAGAAATAGAAAGTATGTTAATTCAATTTGCAGATCAAACCAAAGTGAGACAAAGATTGTATTAAAATTCAAAATCATTTTGACAAACTGGAGATGTAGCCTGAATACTTGCAATTCAATAGGGTCAAGTACAAGTTACTACAATTAGACATGAATAATCAATGGTACAAACACACGAATGAGGAGCAATGACAAGGTAGCATTTCTACCAGAAAAAAACAATTTGCATTATTGAAGATTACAAGCTGAACATGAGCCACCCGTTCCTTTCTGTTACAAAAATGCAAATACAAGACTGAGTGAATATAAAGAATGTAAGCTGGCAAGACATATAAATTAATCTGTTCTCTCTTGATCCAGCATTATTAAGATCTCCGCTAGTGTTCTCTTTTCAGTTTGGGCAAGAGAAATTCAAGGAGGACTTAGACCAACTGAAAAGGGTCCAGAGGACACACTGAAAAGCAAATAAGCAATTCTCTATGTCTAGTTGGATAGGAAAAAAAAAAAAAATGACAAGGATGTCCCATAACAAGACAAGGCTCACGCTAGCTACCTGGAAAACATAAGGGTAGTAGGAGCCGAAAAAGATTGTTTGGAGAGAGTCTGGTAATTCCATTATTAGACCTCTTTAAGAAAAGATTAGACTAACATATCAGGAATGATACAGGTAACACTGATCCTCACTGAGGGAAACAGATGGCCTGTGGAGAACCCTGCAAGCCCTTAACTTCCCCAATTTCATGCAAACACAAATGAAGCTAAAAGTTCATTCCCACAATGATAATATAGGAGGGATAATTTCAATACTAACTGTCAAAGCAGAGTTAAAGGAGCAGCAGGACTGTAAGAGGTCAGGTTTGCTAGAGCAGTGAAGGATGATTTTCATCACCTTCCACAGACCATAGCAGGAATAGTTTCATATCACAAATGGGATGTGCTGGTAAGATTACACATGGCACCCAAACCAGGAAAATAAATTACTACTGGAGACAACAATATTTAAAAGCAAATCACTATGAGGTCAAAAGACAGGAAGATAAGGAAGTGCAAGTCTATATCAACATGCACTGATTGAACCATGCAGTGTTAAAGGAAAGTGAATAAATCTTGCTCATGTTACAGCTAAACCTAAGGAGTATTACAGGTCACTCCTTTCTTGCAAATTCACTCCTCCTCGCAAAAGGTCTGTAGAAGATCAGAAGGAAGGGAATTAGAATGAGCTTTCATTGATGAGCTGTTAGGTACAAATAGATTAATGAAAGCTGTGTACAATGCATCAGCAGAGACCAGGCTTGGCAGGGCTGTTATCACTGGGTATTAATTTATAGCAGTATAGATGAAGGAGAGAGGCCACTCTGGGCAGAGTTGCCAAGTGAATCATAACGGATCAGGAGCAGAGGGCTTCCCTTCAGAAGGTGGAGCTGGGAACATGGTACTGGGAGTTCTTTTTTTTTACCAATTTAATCTAATCTCTTCTCTCTAAACTCCTTTTCTGTTTTAGGCTTTGTTTCTCTGGAGCCACTTGCAACATTCCTTTGTTATGACTGAAGGAAGGAAACAAAAGAAGTGGCAAAGCATTTTGCTGTATTAAAAGCATAAAGAAGAAATATTTTGCTCACTGAATGTGTATTTTGCGTTCTTAACTGTCCTGATCCATAGCACAGTAAAGGCTTCAATTGTTTTGGGTCACATCCACAGTAAAAGCTGATATTTTATCAGTCTACTATGGATTATACAGGACTGAATTATCACAGTATAAACTCTGGAATGGATTTTATATAATTTATGGACCTGATATCTCCTTTCATTTTCCTACCTGCATTTTAGTATGGAATGCTAGTAGGTATCTTTCAAAAGGGTTTGAGGAGGTGCATTTCCAGCTTTCACACACTGACAGGAGAGGCTTAGCCTCTAAAATAGAAAGGAGATCAGATTACAGCCATAGACTATGCTCTCATTATTCCAGCCATAGACTATGCCCTCTCTTCCCCCCCCCCCTCCCCCCCAGTGAAATAGGTTTCCCTAGTTACTTATCCTGATACTCAAATCTGTAAGATAGATGAGATGAATTGCTCTCACTGACTGTAAAGAAAGCTTTCAATAACATGGCCAAATTCTTAACTTTTAGGTGGTTAATAAAGTTGATGAATCCCATTTGGTGGGCCTGAAGGACTTTGGTACAGTTTTTCTTTCTGTGTATGTGTGTTTCCATCCCCCATCAATTTCTACATTAAGTACAATAAACTTTACCATGACAAGATACAAGTAGGTGAAAATAAAGCATGCCTTGTCTTTTCTAGAAATGAATTAGCTCTGGTGTTATAAAATCTCTGTCATGTTGGAATCAAAGGCAGGCTCCTCTAAAACTTTATATACAACAGAAATATGAATTGCTGCTGGGAGATTTATTCACATCACAACCAAAGTACTTCACATGTCCAAGAAGAGTAAGTCCTTTGGCTTTTACCTCTTGTGACATCCTCAATGCATTAGCTTTTCCATCTGCAGACCACAGTATATTAGAGATTAATACGGCTCAGCAACTCAAAACACACAGATTGTCAGTCTCGGTAATCAGCCTGAAGAATTTTGAGGACAGTTGTTATTTACAGAAAGTGATAAGAGACCCAGCAGAACACTTAACTCTAAATAAACAATGCGGAAACTTCACTATCCAGAAAGTCCTAAGTGGCAAATAGGCAGCTCAGATGTTCCTGAGAACGGTTTGATTGCATTCACGCTGAGAGATAGCGAAAGCAGAAGATGAGAAAAACTAAGTCAGAAAGCAGGGGGTCTTTGTCACATGGATTCACTTTCATTTCAACTAGTGTTTAGCTCTGGTTTGTTAGTTCATTAAGAACACGTTACAAAAGCCAGTCTCTACACACTGATCACCAGCCCCCTTGGGCAGCAACATGGCATGTGTTAAAACAGCCAGCTCAGTAGTAGGGACCTTCTGGCATCTGGGCAGCAGCAGTTCTCACCCCAAAGGCCATGCAGAGCCTGAAGGGAGCTGGCAGGGCCTTTTTGTAGCACAGAGTAACAGGTATCTGCTAAATGAGTTCTTCTCTTTCCTCCAATGTTGCCTTCACCAGAGTATCCGTACTTGGTAACATGAAGGGAGACATTTCATCAAGCAAGCTTGTGGTAAAGTGCAATGAACAAGACAGACAGTGCAAATCTTGCTTTAACAAGAACACTACTGTGTGGATTTTAAATTAACTCGGAGTCCAAGCTGCAGCTCAGCCTAAGAGAGGATTGCATAGAGAAGTGTCCCATTGGAACAGCAAAGAGATTGCAGCCAAAACCCATCTCCTTAGAAATATCCAGTAAATTACCTCCATCCCAACCTGTCACTGTGAACTTGAACAAAAGAGCAAGTTTGGGGTCCTGAAAAGTGCAGCATGGAGGATATTGTTTAAGCACTTTACATTACTTAAATCTACATGTGGTTTCTGCTCACCCTAATGCTGGAAAAAAACACCCTCCAACAAGCTGCTGCTATTCACAGGAGGACTTGCAATTGAGCTCTAAATATAGCAAGGTGGCACAATAGAGAGGGCTCCCGCACTTCTGTTAACACCAGGAACCAGAGCTTAGCGATGTGAATGGGCTGATAATAGCTTCCATCGATGGGCATTTTGTGGTTAGATATTGCCAGCTGCTGAATTCCTTCCAGCAGATTTTTTTATATATATATATACTATTATAACCAGGCAAATGTTGAGCTAAAATAAAACCTGGCAGAGTTCATAAATAAAAGTGTGCCCCTCAAGACCAGTCCTTGCTGATCTTTGAACTTGGTTGTTATTTTGAAGGAAACCCTCTTCTGAACTTTGCTGTGAATCCAATTAATGAGTTAATTCCCTGCTAATCCATTCTCTTCTTTGTGTCTGTTTCATGTTTAATTTAGTTCAAGTGAATTTCCTTTACTGACTGCAGAGTAGAAACATATTTCCTGTCCTATTAATCTCCACTTCTGACCCATCAGTGGGGACTAAACAAGGTCATATGCCTCCATGCCTTTATTTTCTGAGCCATCACAAAGCTCAGGCAATTTCTAGAAAAACAAGGTGAGGACAAGTAGGGAAATTCTTCATGCATACTTGTGCCACTAGTATAGAGGAGATAGAGGGAGGTTGGATACCCAGAGGGTGTAAAGGTTGTAGAGTAGTTGAAAATTCTGCACTGTTACATCAGTCCCAGATCTAACCAAGAGGACAATCCAGCAAGCCTGCAAACTGCACAGGCACGTCACTCAGTGGGGAAAAGAATAACAGAAGAGTCCGGGCTCTGAGAATATAAATCTCTGTTGAGGGAGACACAGCTGGGATCTGGGTTTCATTACTCCTGAAGCTCCAAGGCTCTCTGATATACTTCCAATATCATTTTTCTGTGTAAAATCCACTGTAGAAGAGTGCTGCCAGAAATTAGCATCACAAACTTTCCTTCTGATGCCACAGTGTGTCAAGGACACTTTTAATGATGGATCAAGGTCACTGCTGTTTATGAGGTGCTGTGTTTAAGCTATGTTAACAACAGCCACTTTAGCATGCAATCCACCATCCCACAGTGGATGTAGTAAAGGAAAGCACCACAAGACAGGAGAGATCTCTATGCAAACAGGTATGCTGTTTTCATGGCTGTTCCTGTCACATCTACATGGGAAATAATCTCTGAATTTCACTAAGTATCTTTCTATTGCTTCTTTCTCAATAGCTGCTTACCTAGAGTCACTCTGTAAGTGGATAGAAATGAAAGAAATGAGACATGAGTAAAAGTACTCTGAAAAGGGCAGAGACCTCATTTTATCCATTACCCCTTCTCAGATTAATTCCAGCTCCTATGCCAGAGTAGGAATTAGTAGATGTTGCATTACAGAAGAGCTTTACAGACATCTAACACTGGTGAGGATAAAATCCTCATGGACCATGGCCACCAGATGGACCTGAGCTGGCAAACAGGACAAAGATCAAAAGTTATGCAAAGACACCGAGTACAGTGCTTCCAACTTCGCTGTATCACCAGGTGCTGGGTCATGTATGACTAGGTTTCCTAAATAGACTAGTATACAGCCAGCAGCAGCAGCACCGTGGGCTTAGCCTTCAGGCCTTGCTCTTCAGGGACTTTCTCTACTCAGACATGAGGCTTTGATCCTGAACAGTACGTTTGCACAATAAGAGTTTGGGTATGATTTTAAAAAGCAAGAGAGAAAAGGGAACAAAAGCCGTGTGTCTGCACGTCTCCAATCTGCTCCTCCTTGAAAGGGGCAAAGACACCTCAGAGACATTGTCAAAGTGCCTAAACCAGTTTTTCAGTTTAATTCATTATTTATACTTCCACCCAACTCTTTTTTTTTAATCTCCTGAAACTAAGTCATCAAGTTCTTTGTGGTATTGAGAATCACTTCCATGAGCTGCAGGGGAAGGCAGAGAGAGGCTAAAGTCTTGGCCTGCCCTTACCCTTCCATATCCACCTCTTACAGGGGGTCTCTGTCTTTTGTTCCCCATTGTGTACCAAACACAAGCTACCAGCATCACATCCTCATCCATTTGTTTGTCTCTTTTCTACTTGGTCCTTTTTAGGCTATTCACGTAAGAATAAGCACTATCTGCAGGCCAGACACATAACACTGAAATATAAAAGGTCTAAAAAAAAAAAAAATGACACTATTTCTTATGGGCATGCACTTTCACATTAGTGAGTCTAGTTTCCTTTACCAGCCCCATTTGTGGCCTGTAATCTTCCAAGATAATTGCTTAAAGATAAAACGGTTTCTCTAATACAGTTCATCAAACCAGGAGAGGGTAGAGCTGATTAATCCAGGAACCTACCATCCTTCTTGAAAATACTAAACCACAATGGCAAGGCACATGGACAACACTGAAAATATTACAAAACTGTTACTTTAACAAATGCTACACTTTCCTTAGCAAAACCATCTTGAATTCTTGTCTTCCTCTATCTTAAAAGATACCACATAAATAAACAGGGTTCCAAAGCAGGTGGTAAAAGCAGTTAAAGGCATAAGAAGGCTAAAACAATTAAGCATATTTCATGGCCAGGTGCACAAGAAGGAAGGTGACAGTTGTTTACAAAAAACCTGGCAATTTGGGCACTTCAAATTATTCTCTCTTACAGCAGAGGACAAAGGTGCATTTGCAAAGGTTAAAGACCAGCTGATGAAAGAAAATAATTTTTCTTTCTGCACAGCACACAGCTAATCTATAAAACTCATGAGATAGCAGGGTGCAGCCAGGAGCAATGTAAGATTCAAAAAGCATTAGGCACTTCTATAGAAAATTAGAGCACTGGAACATTTCATTAGATAGGATTATTGTTATTATAATTATTCAGAAAGGCTACAAATTCTCATGTTTCCAGGTATAAATAAATCACTGTCTGAAGATAGAAAGGCATTCCCCCAGAGAGTAGGAGTATTCTGTAATTGCCCACTATGGCAATTTCCTTCATCCCTCTTTGAAATCTCCAATGATGAGCACCGTCAGAAAGGACACTTGACTGTACTAATGTGTTATAGTAGATCCTCTCTTCTTATAATTCACTTATTCATAGATGAAAACACAAGAAAGTTGTGTGCTAGAACAACAACAACAACAAAAAATAATACTCGGGAAAGCCTTACAAGATAAATCCAGGTAGCAATACTTTACCCAAATTCTTGGCTGCCCCCTGCAGCTCCATGGAAGATGAAACATTGCTTTATTATCTGAAACGGGTGTTTGCTTTCTCTTTGAATTGCATTAGACTTTTATCTTTCAATGAGATGCTGGTGCTTTTTGGAGGATGCTAGAAAATGGCTTCTTCAGAAATAATTCTGAAGTACAGAGTGTGATGTAAGAACTTGTTGGGCAGACTAGACAGAGCAAACAGATTAGACAAAGAAATAGATACTTTCTATTCTTCCCCTTATTCCTAATTTCTGATGATACTAGTCTGATAGCAGAATCTTTTTCTGGCATTCAGCTGCTTCTATTGCTTATTCTGCCTTCCAAGTCCAAATCCTCAAAATCTAACTCATGTTGAAATAGGGATTTAAGGTAATAAGTAGCTGCTAACACTTAAAAGGAAGCCGTTATAGTTTAAATGGTAAACAATGTCCCATAGATAAAGCTCTTGATTACATATATTTAAATGATTAGAGATATATTTGAAGGTCTAACCATAAAGCATGCTACTGTTACTTTAAAAATGAAATTTGATCTTCCAGAAATTAACTTTTCTTCCATTTAAAACACAACAGTTTTAATAGGAACAAATGGAAGTAGGAATGGGAGATGTAGTAGAAGGGAACACAGAGGTAACATTGCCAAATAGATGCAAAGGGAATGCTTGCTCTTCTTTCCTCTTACACTGTTCTGAGTGCTTCTCCTTCCTGCTCCAACACCAGCCCTGGCATGTTGGCTTCGCTCAGCACTCATGGTCTGACCAGCAGCTGCCTGAACCCTCTGCACCTACCCACAGACTCCAGGGCAAAAGGATGCCAAAACCTTTCCTTGGGAAAGGAAAGTTTACAATAAACAGCAGTGGCTTTTTGTTTGTTTTGCCCATTGTATCCCAATCCAATTCTTTCAGAGTTACAATTTTCCGTAGCAATCTGACAATACATCTCAGCATCCATTCCCACCTCTCTACCAACACTCCCATCCCCATGTGCACACTGAGTCCTTCCAGAGCATTGCAGGTCCATCTGCACTGTTCCTGGACAGAATCAGTCCCACAGCTCTCACATTGCACTGTGACAGTGATGAGAAAGTGGCAGTGCTCTGCCCTAGACTTCTCCTGGACTAGGTCACCTACCTAGGTTGCGTTAGTAAGTGCTACAGACTGGCCAGGGTCAAAAAGGGATAGGTCTTCATCTTATACTTGAAAGTGAACTTTACCCACATCCAGGGGAATTAGATCTGGGATTTTAAGCTCAAGTACATTTCTGCTTGGCAAACAATATAAATGCTAAGTATTAATTTCATGTGGATCTCCCCGCTCACATCCTTCTAGTCTGAGCTCCTGCCTATTTCTCACAAGTTCTTTTTGCCAACTTCACATTTAACCTACGCATCCTAATAAATCCATATGGTTTCTGAGAGAATACAATGAATTATTAAAAGGCCACAGGGACTGCCTTTCACATTTGTATCTCTGTGCATAAGTACTCATCCACAGGGGTACCTGTATGTGCTGGGTGCTGAAACAACAACCTCTCACGTCTCACACAATACCTCTGCCATGTCTCTCTTTACACCATCTAGCATGGCAGCACGCGGCAGGGTCTGTGTGTGAGTCACAGCCACAATACACTGAGCAGCCGGAGCCTTTGACAGAATATACAATACAGCTGAGATGTCAGTGGAGGTGGCTTTGGAGTACTTTAAAATGCTGTTCAAGTGCCAACTTTCACCTCCAAATATGACACTTTGCTCGCCCACCCGCTTTCCTTCCAGGCTATGCGCTCCTTTTACTGCAACTCGACAGCTTTAATTATGAATTTCTTTGCCTTCTCTATCCCTTTAACCATTTAGTCTCTCATTTGTCTCACTAATTTTTTTGACGTGCTCCTAGATAGCAGTTGTACACTGTCACCAGAGTACAAGAAGCCTGGTCAGACTCTCATTTGCAGGCTGGGCACCAAAGCAGAAGGACTTGCAATAACCTATTTGCCTCAAAAGCAGAAATCTCTGCTTTTATGTTCCCTTTGCAGAGAAAGGATGCAGTGATGAGGACACAGTGCAACTAGGAGCATCATTACTTCAAAACCATTTGGGTTTCCTCAGTTCTTATTGTCTGAGTAACTTTTGACCACACGTACAAAACTTTGACGTGGTGAAAAACCAGATCCCACTGGTGGTTTTACAGGGGATTCAGATCCTTCTATCCTTATATTTCACCCATGACAAGAAATCTGCTTTAGACAGATTGTATGCACTCCTGTCACCACCACTGCTGCACAGTAGTATGAAGCTCTGATGCTGCTGATGGGTGGGGAGACATTTTGCTCTATACAGTTTCACAAACCCCTGACATTCATTCCAATTTGCTTCTAAATTCTGTGATGCTTGGACATCTGGGCCCCTATGTTGGGTTCAAGAGGCGACCACTCCACATGGTAGAGTGCTTGATTCAGATAATCCAGATCAAAAAGTCTCTTGTTCCTGTGATCAACATCCCATGTTTAAGTCTCCAACACACAGGAAAGCAAAGCCTGTTTTGATTCTCAACCAGTCTTTTTCACCTATATGAGCGTGCTTCACAAAAGGCTCCGCTGGGATCTGTGGACAGATTAATTCGAGGTCACCTCAAATAACAGTTGAGGTGAGTTGTTTTCAAAAATATTTTTTTGTTCGCGAAATACACTAATTCCACAAAAATGTGCTTTCTTCTAAAAGGTTGGAAATGCCTTTTTGCCTAACTACCATCCTACTCACTCATTCCATTTCTTCTCCTGCCTGAAAGAACGTACTGTAGTGTGTATCAGTATGCAAGATCTGTCTGTTGTCAGATCTTCACACGTCTCAAGTTCTTTTGGGATTCCAGGAACACTATTTGGAAAAGTTCTACAAGGAAATACTAAAACATCAAGATCCTTGAAACTGCATTATAATTTATCTATGTCTCCCACCAGCCCAAAGGCACAAGGATTCCCACCACCACATTCATCCATAACCTCTTCATAATGCAAAACAGCTGAAAGCAAAGAACAGAGATCATCAGTAGAGCTGCATCGACAAAGTTGTCTCCTCCTGTTATTGCGCCAGAGCCCCAAATCTAACGCAACTGGTGTTTCAGCTACTACTGCAGCATACATATAGTATATAAAGAATCATAGAATGGCTTGGGTTGGAAGGGACCTTAAAGATCATCTAGTTCCAACCGCACTGTCATCAGCAGGGCCCCCTTCCACTAGACCAGGTTGCTGAAAGCCTCATCCAGCCTGGCCTTAAACACTTCCAGGAAGGGGGCATCCACAACTTCCTTGGGCAACTTGAATATAAGGCTGTGTATAGTCCTCTGAACCTGCCTCTTCAGCACTAGACCTGTGATGTGTTCAGTCTGAAATCCCACCTCTACCTGCGTTCAAGATGACCAATAGTCTTTTGGTCATCCCATCCTCTTTCGTACCCTCTTAGAAAAAAAAAAAAAAAAAAAAAATCTGTTCTGTTCCAGTGTCAGCACTATCCTGGTCTATATAAAGGCCACCTCAAAGGAAAGTGTACATCCCTCATAATGCATTCCTTTGGGGGACACTTCATAAATGGGAATCACTTCTGAATCCCTGAGAGCAATCAGCTTTATGTTTCTATCCCAACATGTGAAAGGCCTCAGTGGCTTTCATATTTCAAGTTAGATCTTAAGGGAAAAGGACTGCACCACAGAAATAGAGATTCTCCTGATCAATACAAAAATGTCTAATACCAGACAGTACTGTAGCAATATGCATCACAGAAAGGACAATGCAGAGCCTATTTGTTCTGCTGGATATATACACAAGTTCATTATCTGTAGTCCAGTCAGATCTGTACATATGTGGTAATTTGAATAACCTCAGACAGATGCGACAGCAAGCAGTGCTTCTGTTCATGTCTGAAGTTTCTTCTATGATCTTTTTCTCTTCCATTTGGTCTTTTACCTTCTTACTTTTTGCTGCTATTTAAATTGCTATTATTATTAAATGATAAATTAATTGTCTCTGAAATAAGCGTGAATAAGAGCACCCAGCCTGGCATAGCTGGGGCTGGTATTTGATAACAATCAACAAGAAGCTGTGCAGCTCCCAAGGTATTTCATCATCATCATCATAAAAAAAATCAATAGGAGGAAAACAGGGACAGCTCCAGAAAGTGTTAATGAAAAGCTGCTGAATTAGAGTGGCTCACCTGTGAACAGCTACATGAAAGACTTTTGAATACCAAACATAGTCATTATAGGCTGCATCGCTTGGCTGAACCACCAAAGAATTCACTGGGCTTGTATTCTCACAATAACAAAGGAGAGATGCTGAAGAGGGTAGTATAAGAAGGATGAGGAGCAGACAAAAGGTTCACTTTCTTATTTAGAAAACATGTTTATCAAGGCATATAATGACAATAAAATCTAAAGCCTGTAATAGATCCAAACTTGATATCTGAGGTTTTTTTCCTCTCGATAGCAGAGGTAGCAATTCTTTAGGTCAGACTCTGGGGTGGGGCAAGAAGATATCACTCTTTCACAACATCAGTGTGAAAAAAAAAATAATCACTGGAGAGTGTTATAAAACAGTCAGGAGTTAAGGCATTTCCTGAACTGATCCTAAATGGTTACAGCAATATGAGACCACTGTAAAGCCCAGTTTCAGCTACTCTCACAGCTGTCACATTGCATTAATATTAGACCGTTCTCTCACAAGTGTTTTATGAAATACATTAGAAACTCCTTTTGCCCCATGTTCTGGACTACCAAAGTGACATGATAATTTGGCTTACTTAAGTAAATGCATTTCCACAGCACTTTTCTTTCCAGCATCCAAAGACAGAAATACCACATTCAGAGATGCTCATAACAGTAGAAATTCCAAATTCCTTTACCAGCAATAAAATCTGTGACTAAGCTAAAAAATGAATCAATAAACAACCTCTTCTTTGAAAGCTGCCACAAAGTATTTAATGTCTACAGATGATCAAGGTTAAAAATGCATCAAATCTTTACTTAAGAAAAATGAAGCTTCAATCAAATAGGAATCTGAATGAAAGCAGTCAAATAATTTTTGCTGACTTTTTCCCCATGGGGTTAGATTCAGTAAATGATGAAAAAGCACTTTCATCTTCATCCACGTGTCAGAGGACTCCCCAGAGTTCAAGTGTCCGGTCTGCCTCAGGGGACTGGATGCCACAGCTGCTGGTACATCGTGACTGTGAGGTGACAGGGTATTTTGCAGAGTGAAGCACTGTCTTGCACTCAAGGCCTTCAGTTGAAATTTGCTCCAGTTTGTATAATCAAACCAAATATAACATCAAGGAATGACATCCACATTCACCTGTAACTATAGGAAGACCCAAACCACCAGGCAAGGGAACCATTTCCCATCACTGCACACAAGTATAATGCTACAGTTCTGCTATTGCAAGATGCATAAAAGATATCCAAATAAAGCAAGCATACTTTGTTCCACCTGCATTATTTTGTTGCTTGGACTTTCTTCTTTCTTGATCTCCTCAAATTCACTTTAGTTTGGTTGGAACCACATTTTAACCATATAGCTTAAAAGATGAGTGGAATTGCTTGCACAGCCATAATCAGGAGAAGGTACATTATAGTGAAAAGACGTGAAATCCAACAGTTCAATACTATCCAGGATCACAATGGTGCATCAATGCAGTACAGAAGAAGAGCAAGCACAGTTCAAAATGATCTGCAAATCCTTCTTGTCAATTCTTGGATTTGTCATCCATACACTGACCGATTTAACTCTGCTCACTGTATGGAAGATGAAAAGATTACATCTAGACAAAGAATTGGAGCAGTGATTAAGCCTTCTACTTTTGATTAATAGCAGAGATAGATATAGCTACCATCTGGGGTAGAGAGATATTTGGCTCTGCTCAAGAAAGGTGAGAAATGATGAAGAAACAGAGGAGATTAATAATATCTGAGTCAGCAGAAAATGCATAATGACTTTGCAAAAGCCTGTCTCAACATATAAGATGTGTCTCACGAACAAATGGCTACAATTGCTGCAGTGCATGCAAAAGATTTCCTAGCACAACCTGGAGGGAAGAGAAAAAGAAAATGAAAGAATGTGCCATGAGTTCAAACCATGAGGAAGAAGGGGAGGATACCTGTACTCGGGGGTTGCTCTTGCTTTCTCTCTCTCCCAAACCTACTTTTAAGCAAACAGTCACTTCTCATCCTCTTTTGTGGTTACCTGGACAGCGTTGACTTAAAACCTAATTGCTTTTACAACAAATGAGGCATGAAACCTATTATAAAAAAACACGATGTCCGAAGTACAAGCTGGCATTTCATTTTCCCAGCAGAGAGCTTCTGAATGCCAGAATTGACTGCAAGGCACGGCAGGAGGCTGCAAATGCAAAATTAGTGATTCTTCCTAGGGCATGGCAACAGCATGCTTGTAAGACCAAGTTTGGGAAAGGGCAGAATAAAATACCTGTATGAGCACCTGACTGTTGCTTTGGTTTTTTGAAGGTGGCTGCAGAGCCCAGAAAATTCTCCATATACTTGGTCTGTGACCTTGTCAGAGTGGTCTATAAGACAAACTGTATTGAACGTTGGTGGAAATAGGGCTAGTTGATATAGAAAAACACCTAAATATCACTTGTGTAAAGAAAAGCCACAAACTACATCCCTAAGTATCACCTGTGCAACATAAGGGTCATAATGTCTGAGTAAGTGTGAGAGTGAACATGAAGCGTCCCAGGAGCACAGATTGCTAAGAGACCGGCTAATACCTGGAGCAATTTAATCCCTCTTCCTCACCATCATGCCTTCTGTAATGTATCTTATGTGTGTGCTTCATCTTATACTTTACCTTTTGGCATGTTCATGAGACATCTGCCATACAGACAAATTGAGGACCAGTGGCACAAAGGTCTTAGGCTAACTTCTTGATGTCCAAGGATTTCTCAGCTTTAGGTGAAACAGTCCACTGTCCTACTAACAGTATAGCTCCACTGGTGGAAATTCAGCTCCCTTTACTTATTCTCATACACAGTTACTTTGCGACTCTGCCTCTGCTGGGAACTTATTCCAACAGTTACTCCACTCATACTTGTAAATGACTCCATTTAGAGTTCACACTTTAGAGGAAAGACAGACTGTAGACTGTGGACAGGAAGGAATTGTTGCCTGTATACCAAGCCGTATTCAGTTAGGTCTGCTAAAGGTTTCTCTCACCTTCCTTTGACTCATTGGAGACAGTACACTGAACACAATGGACCTGATCTGGTGTGAGAAATCCCCCATTCACACAGGATGCCTCCATTAGACCAGTCACTTCCCTGACAGCTATTACCTTGCTCCAATTTGCTAACCACTGATTCTGCCAGAGCTATATAAAGTGCACAGCAAATAGTTTATTCCAGGAAAGCAGGCAGGGTCCAGCCTGCTCCTTCATCCCTTTCACAGCAGTAGTGAAAGAATAAGACTGCAAAATACCCTGAGCAGATACACCCTGAAGAGGAAAATTAAAAGACACATACAGTTATAAACCCTGACAGGTGAAAATGTTTGCTGTCAGAGGGAGATGCTGAGATGCCAAGTCAATGCCACGCACACCAGACACCAGGGCAAAGAGAGACAAATGCAGGACATGAACTGCAGGGATTTCACATCAAGAGAGACCTCTGGCTCTGCAGCTTTTGATCTATGTACCTTTGCAATGAGACCTTTCATCTGGGAGTCAGCTATATCCAGTACTGGATTAACTTCTTGTTCCATGGCTTGACCTATCACCCAGAGTACTGCGGAGATGGGCACTCAGAAATGCATATTTAGGAAACACATATCGAGATAGACATTTAAGATAAGCACAGTGCAATCTATCACACTGCTCACAGCTTAATTTCAGTTTGCTTTCCACAAAACAAATCCCTAACAACTAAACAAAGCTTGCATTTTCACCAAAGCTGAACAACATTTATTCTTTTCTTTTGATATTGGTGAATACTGCTCTGAAAAATCACCCATATTTGTAGCTTTTTCTAGATATGCCAGCAGGAAAGTATTTGGGACACATTTTCATTTGCCAGAAAACATTGACTACAGTCAGAACCATTGCTTCCCACTTAAACATTTATGGTGCATATCGTTTCCTGGAACAAGGAATGTTAAAACTTCTGGATAGAGTCCGAGATGTTTAAAGCCACGACTGTTCATGATGTGAAACATATAAGAAAAAAAAATTGCACAAGGTAAGTGCCCAGACTTTTCCTGTGTTGCACCTGAAGGATCCCCAAGTCTGACTCTTCTTTGGCAAAGGTACAAAAAAATGTGAGTATTTTTATTCACATCTATTTACACTTTCAGAAGCAAAACCTATAGGGAACATTCAAGGATACTGTGCGTTTTTGTGGTAACTACAGAAGACTACATAGCTAGTTTTAAACTATAAACTTTTCATTCTCTTTAAACCCATAAAGATGAGTCTAGTCTAGGAAGTAGCAGAGTATAATTTCTATTGAGGCA
Organism: Antrostomus carolinensis; assembly: GCF_000700745.2. NCBI lineage: Eukaryota > Metazoa > Chordata > Aves > Caprimulgiformes > Caprimulgidae > Antrostomus > Antrostomus carolinensis. Next base: position 31,313 of record NW_010310365.1, on the reverse strand, counting down.
ATGATATATCACCAGTAAACTGTAAGGCTATGGTGACCTCCTTGTGCTACCTAAAAGAGCTAGATTAGACTCAATCTTTACAGAATAAGATTAGACTGAGTGGTACCCCTCTCAGCTTCCTCCAGAGAAATAATTTGATGGAGGTGGGTTTGTTTTTTGTTGTTTGTTTTTTGTTGGTTTGGGGTTTTTTTTAAGTCTCTGAGTTCAGAGAGAGGTATAGAAATAACTGCCCATATCAGTGTGCTCTGTTTTCTGCATTCTTCCATTGGTTCCAGTAGGGTTACTATTCCCACTAAAATAAAATTATATAATTTTCTTGGCTGGACTCACAGAAACTCAGGAGCAAAGCATTAATTTTCAGAATCAGAATCAATATACTGCACAATCATTTTCCATGAATTATTTATTAAAAAAAATAAATAATATGCTAGCAAATCCTTTGGTCCCTGCATCTCCCTTCCCCCAACTTTATGCAACTAACTCCTCCAATGACATATCTAGGTGGGATTAAACCATTCAGCTGGTTATCTGGTTTTCAAATAATAACAAAACTGTACCAAAATTCCACCAACTTGCAAATATACCTAGTTGATTGAAAATTAACAAATAACTGTCACGTTGCCTTCCAGCAGTGACACTACATCCCTGGATGCCATGGAGGCACTCACTAATGCCAGACAAATTTGAAGGGACAGAAGGCTTTGTTTTTAGCTACCACTCTCAGAACAATGTGGAAGTTTTACAAAGTAGGGAACTATTTTTTTTTTTCTTTTGTTAGCTTTAAAAATCTTTGTAATTAGAACTTCTTGATGTTATTTGGGTACTGATTAAATACCACACAATATTGGGAAAATGGAATGAATCCTCATTAATATAAAACCAACTAAAGAAAACAGTAACAGAAGACTATAAATATCAGGGAAAATGCTCAATAAACTCATGTGACCAGATGGCTGTCTGAAGCTAGTCAGGGTTCAGTGTTTTTCTTCCCATAAGAGAAGTTATTTTCATGCAAAGGCTCTTCTAGCTCTAGTTCAAAAGTGAGAGTTTGATTTATATCTCAAATCCATCCGCCTAGCCAGGCTTCAGTAGTTCTCTTCAATGATATATCAATGATTTGTCTGATGGTTGTCCACAACATGGATGTTGTTTAGCGAACGCATTGATTGCTTCATTTATACATTCACATGTACAAGCGAGCACAAATAATCCGAAGGAATGTCTCTATGTTTTAGCCCTCTTTTTTCATTGTCCTTCATAAACGTTAAAAACCACGAACAAGCTTGTAAGAATGGTTTTCAGCATGAGGAATAGGTGGTGGTAATGTTGGTTAAGTATTCCTGCAGGGAGAAGACTGGAAGCCAGCTATAAATTTTGGTGGCATTTCTGCAACTGAAAAACTTGCTTTTTATTGATGAAGCTGGGAGCTCTTTGATGACAAACCCATTGGGGAGCTTCAAATCATATCATATTATTAAGTTTTCTTTCTCAATTTCTCTTGGAAAAACATTATTGCAAGCATATGGGCTTGCACATAGCACTAACAAGTGATGGAGGTCTAGAAAGAATATATACATTTCTGTTTCATCACAAATTTAAGCTGAAGAATCCCATACTCTGACACTTATCCAGGCCAAATTCCCCATATATTTATACCGGGACAACCTCACTTAAATATATCCCATCGTATGGGAATGCAGAAAGCAGAGAAATTAATTTTGCTATATGGAAAAAAACCCCTTAAATAACCAGTAGGATCAAGACCAAAATGCCACAAACCTATGCTCTAAATGTCTCAGGACTCAATTCCATGTGGAAAAGAAGAATGTCTGGGAAAATCCTTGCAGAATCAGGTCTATGGTTTCTAAATCATGCCATGAAAGTCTTTCTCTTATCTGCAAATATTTATTCCCTCCCCCACAGCTCTTATAGAGTGTCTTCCTTGTAAGAGATCCTCTCCATGGAAAATATGAGGTGGACAG